>NC_069508.1:50832896-51132896 GCF_027579735.1 Bombina bombina
ATACAGGATATACACGTGTATACACATAATAGACATACACACATAGACATACAGGATATACACGTGTATACACATACATAGACATACAGGATATACACGTGTATACACATACATAGACATACAGGATATACACGTGTATACACATATATAGACATACAGGATATACACGTGTATACACATACATAGACATACAGGATATACACGTGTATACACATACATAGACATACAGGATATACACGTGTATACACATACATAGACATACAGGATATACACGTGTATACACATACATAGACATACAGGATATACACGTGCATACACATACATAGACATACAGGATATACACGTGCATACACATACAAAGACATACAGGATATACACGTGCATACACATACATAGACATACAGGATATACACGTGCATACACATATATAGACATACAGGATATACACATATATAGACATACAGGATATACACATGTATACAATATATAGACATACAGGATATACACATGTATACACATATATAGACATACAGGATATACACATGTATACACATATATAGACATACAGGATATACACATTATAGACATACAGGATATACACATGTATACACATATATAGACATACAGGATATACACATGTATACACATATATAGACATACAGGATATACACATATATAGACATACAGGATATACACATGTATACACATATATAGACATACAGGATATACAGGATATACACATGTATACACATATATAGACATACAGGATATACACATGTATACACTATATAGACATACAGGATATACACATGTATACACATATATAGACATACAGGATATACACATGTATACACATATATAGACATACAGGATATACACATGTATACACATATATAGACATACAGGATATACACATGTATACACTATATAGACATACAGGATATACACATGTATACACATATAGACATACAGGATATACATATATACACATATATAGACATACAGGATATACACATGTATACACATATATAGACATACAGGATATACACATATATAGACATACAGGATATACACATGTATACACATATATAGACATACAGGATATACACATGTATACACATATATAGACATACAGGATATACACATATATAGACATACAGGATATACACATGTATACACATATATAGACATACAGGATATACAGGATATACACATGTATACACATATATAGACATACAGGATATCACATGTATACACATATATAGACATACAGGATATACACATGTATACACATATATAGACATACAGGATATACACATGTATACACATATATAGACATACAGGATATACACATGTATACACATATATAGACATACAGGATATACACTATATACACATATAGACATATAGGATATACACATGTATACACATATATAGACATACAGGATATACACATATATAGACATACAGGATATACATGTATACACATATATAGACATACAGGATATACACATGTATACACATATATAGACATACAGGATATACACATATATACACATATATAGACATACAGGATATACACATATATAGACATACAGGATATACACATGTATACACATATATAGACATACAGGATATACACATGTATACACATATATAGACATACAGGATATACACATGTATACACATATATAGACATACAGGATATACACATGTATACACATATATAGACATACAGGATATACACATGTATACACATATATAGACATACAGGATATACACATGTATACACATATATAACATAGGATATACACTGTATACACATATATAGACATACAGGATATACACATGTATACACATATATAGACATACAGGATATACACATGTATACACATATATAGACATACAGGATATACACATGTATACACATATATAGACATACAGGATATACACATGTATACACATATATAGACATACAGGATATACACATGTATACACATATATAGACATACAGGATATACACATGTATACACATATATAGACATACAGGATATACACATGTATACACATATATAGACATACAGGATATACACATGTATACACATATATAGACATACAGGATATACACATATATAGTATACAGGATATACACATGTATACACATATATAGACATACAGGATATACACATGTATACACATATATAGACATACAGGATATACACATGTATACACATATATAGACATACAGGATATACACATGTATACACATATATAGACATACAGGATATACACATGTATACACATATATAGACATACAGGATATACACATGTATACACATATATAGACATACAGGATATACACATGTATACACATATATAGACATACAGGATATACACATATATAGACATACAGGATATACACATGTATACACATATATAGACATACAGGATATACACATGTATACACATATATAGACATACAGGATATACACATGTATACACATATATAGACATACAGGATATACACATGTATACACATATATAGACATACAGGATATACACATGTATACACATATATAACATACAGGATATACACATGTATACACACATAGACATACAGGATATACACATGTATACACATATATAGACATACAGGATATACACATGTATACACATATATAGACATACAGGATATACACATGTATACACATATATAGACATACAGGATATACACATATATAGACATACAGGATATACACATGTATACCATATATAGACATACAGGATATACACATATACACATAAAGGATACACATGTATACACATATAGCATACAGGTATACACATATATAGACATACAGGATATACACATGTATACACATATAGACATACAGGATATACACACTTTGGGACCCTTTCCAGTCAAATACATTTAAAGGTATATAAAACCCCAAAACATTTATTTTGTAATTCAGACAGAATATACCATTTAAAAAGTTTCCAATTTACGTCTATTATCAAATTTGCTTTGTTCCCATGATATTCTGTATTGAAGAGATACCTAGGTAGGCATCTGGAGCACTATATGGCATACGTCCCTGCTTTTCAACAAAAGATGCCAAGAGAACAAAGAATAATTGATTATAGAAGTATATTAAAATGACAATTGATACAATTGTGAATAAATTGATATTTAAGTGATATTGCCCAGGGGTGTACTGTTATATACTGTATGTATGTGTATATATATATATTACAAAAAAAAGTATTAGATACTGTTTAAATATAGAATATATAATTAAAAATAAAAAGTGTGTTTTCATCTGTGAAGAACATTGGAATGTGAAATATTCATAACTTACTTCAGGTTTAGCGTTGCAGGTTTAGTTGCAGGTCTAGCGCGGTTTTGGGTTAAGGCACGAGCGATAATAGTTTTTTTCAGGGGGCTCCATTGAAGTTTATGTGGAGACGAAGTTAACACAGTTGCGATGCCCAAAGTTCTCGTTAGTTCAAGCAATCGAGTTTTGCTCACACGCAAACAATTTACTTTCAAATTGTAACACGTACACTAACCCGTGCAAGTTAAAAGTTTTTTTCCAGTGGTGGTTGCATGCGAGCAAAAGCTCTAAATAGAGTGTCACTTGTAATCATCTATTGTATCACTCAAGTTCCAAACTCCCTCTGAAAGCAACATCAGCACAAGACCTGTGCGTGAGGAGCTTCGTGAAATGGGTTTCCACTGGCGAGCAACTGTACAAAAGCTTCACATCACCATGCAAAAGGCAGATCATCAGTTGGAGTGATGTAAAGTACGTCTCTACTCTGAAGTCTGGAGCAGTGGTAACAGGTTCTCTGGAGTTATGAATCAAACTTCACTATCTAGAAGTCTAATGAAAGAATCTGGGTGTGGTGGATTCCACAAGAATAATATCTACTAAAATGCTTAGTGCCTACTGTAAAGTTTGGTGAAGGTGGAATAATGGTCTGGGCTGTTTTTAAGGGTTTAAGCTTAGTTCCAGTGAAGGGTCATTTTAAAGGGATAGTAAAGTCAAAATTAATCATGCATGATTCAGATATAGCATGTAATATTAATACACTTTTAAATTCTCTTGTATTTTCAAATGTGCTTTGTTCTCTTGGTATCTCTTTTTGAAAATGAATACGCACATATCTTACTCTAGTATGAGCTATCTTCTGATTGGTGCTTACACACATGTGTGTCTTGTGATTGGCTAACTAGATGTGTTCAGCTGCCAGTAGTACATTGCTGTTCCTTCAGTAAAGGATAACAAAAGAATGAAGCAAATTGGGTAACAGAAGTAAATTGGAAAGTTGTTTAAAATTGTATGTTCAAACCTCATAATGAAAGAAAATGTGGGGGTTTTCTGTCCCTTTGTTATACAAGAGAAGAAAGCAAATTTGATAACGTTTAAAAAATGCCTGCTCTATCCGAATAATGAAAGTTTTGTTTTGACTTTTAGCCTCTTCAATCGTAAGGGGAAAGTTGTTACGACTTGCGAGTGAAGAGGCCTTAGAGGATGGACGTAGTGCTTCAGGAGGTGAGCAGGATGGCGGCGGCATGCGGGATGGCATGGCTCAGGGATTACCTGGCTGCTGCCAATCTCCCGGGATCTACTGGAGGGAGCGGTCACGGCAGGCCACAGAGGCGGTCCAGGCCTCCGGTGCGGCTATCACCAGAAGTCGGGAGCGATGGAGACGGCCCCCTGGCGGGGGGGCGGTTCCAGAGGTCGGTCGGGTGATCGGAGGAGCGGCGGAGTGACTCCAGAGCAGAGGACGGCGGAGACTGAGTGGTGGAGGAGGCGGCTAGCAGGACCGGGCACACGGCAGGTAAGAAAGGGAGAGGGCTGGGCCTTGATCAAGGCGGGCAGATGGTGAGACGGAGCCGGGGGATGGACACACTGGGGGAGCAGTGCACGGCAGGGGAAGGGACTCCTTTGGCCTCACAGAAAAGGCGGGAGCTGCCCACGGCAGGGGAAGGGACTCCTTTGGCCTCACAAAAAAGGCGGGAGCTGCCGGAGGGGACAAGTGGCAGAGCAAGCGTATTGTTGAGGGAAGACAGTGGGGGGGCTACAGGAAATGTGTAGGCTGCAGGATTAGGTGCAGGTTTGGGATAGACAGGGGGTCAAGGGGGGAGCTGGATGGCAGTAGATAAGCCTAGGAAGGGGATGAAAGGTGGGAGGCAGACGGTTAAGGGGGGTAAGACAGGGAGGGTTCAGAAAGAAGGGTGCGGTGGGGTGGGAGGAGAGGTGAGGACAGTTTATTGGTAAAGGGAATAAGCAGGGGGAAAAGGGGTTGCTGTGAGGGGTAAAGGGAAGAGCAGAATGAGAGGGGGAGTCAAGCAGGCAGGGGTAGGGGGAGCGAGTGGGGAGGGGATTAATGTGTTATGTTTATCTTCTGCAGGTGTAGGGCAGGAGAAAGGGCCCAGGGGCGGTGGACAAACATGTCTGTGGAACCGACAGGGCAGGACCTGGAGGGGATGCGCTGTGCTTTGATTATACGTACAGCGACCTGGAGATGGAGGATCCTGGGGAGGGAACTTCAGCTGGACGGTGGGCCAACAGCAGGTAGGGGACCTGGCCACATTAGAACAGTTAATTAGGGCATTATCGCCAGGGCTGGGTGGGCAGAGAGGGGAAGGGGATAGGGAACAGGGGTTAGGTCTAGGGTTGGGAGTGTTAGGAGTGATAGGGAGGGATGGCATGATAGGCCTTTCACTGTCTCCTCTCCACAGATACGGCCTCAGGGTAAGGATACCCGGGAGCGCCACAGCCCACGAAGGTCAGGTGATGAACGGCGTCGTGGAAAATCCGGTCGCCAAGGGAGAGAGTGAGGCATTGACAGAGAGGCGGTCCCCCACATGGGGGAGGCTGGAGAGAGCAAAAGATAGGAGCGGGAGGAGACGAAGGTCCAGGTCACCAATGCCAAGGCGGAGGGTGTACAGGCCCGAGAGCGGGAGACCAGGCCTCAGCCGGAGGCAAGGGGAGCGGAGAGCACGGGAATCCGGAGCAGTGGCAGCAGCTACGGCGCCCAGGACCACAGGTGAGGGTGCCAGGAGAGTAGTAGGTGTGGATCGTGGTGTGAGCATGGTATAGGAGGGATGCAGCAGGCGTTGGTGACGGTTTGAGGGAATTATTGGCACAATTTGAAAAGCAATCGGTAGGACAGCAAGGGAATGTGGCGGCGGCCTGGAGTGTGGGGATGGGAGGAGGGGCTCCTGCGACGGGAGTGGTCGCGGGGGGGAGACAGCGGCCAGGCAGCCGGGGGGCCCAAGGTCAGAAAAAGATGGGGCTGCGACGGGGGACATTGTGAAGGTGCCGGAGAGCACGTTGAGGAGGCCGTGCTTGTGTTCCATCAGACCATTAGGAATACATTTGACGCAAGAAATAAAAGAAAAAATATGGAAGAGGGAATTTTTGGAACTATTTTCATTGTTACCCTGGAGCAGATGATGGAGATCAAGGAGGATGCGAAGGATAAAGAGAAGAAAGAGGAGGGAATGGGAGAAAAGATACCGTAAGTTACCGAAAACACTTTGAATTGGTCGAGGGCTTTTTGTATCTTGGCGGCTGTGATTGGAGAGAAGTTCCCTGATCAGTGTTCCACGCTCTTTTGCTATTATGACAAAATCGCGGGGGCGTATCGCACATATGGGGGATTGGCATGGTGGCGATATGACGAACATTTTGTCAGCGCTTGGCGGTAAGGCCCGAGATGCTTGGGACGATAGGGACATGGGGATTTGGTTGGAGTTGATGACTCCTATGCGTGGGTCCTTTCGTGGCCTCAGTGGGCGGGAGGAATTCAGGGGGAGGTAGCCCATCCGGGGGTGTCTTGGGGGGAAGCGCTGCCGTTGCCATTCAGAAGGGCCTGTGTTTTCAGTACAATAAGGGCCTGTGAAAATTCTGGAGTGGTTGCAAATACAAGCATGCCTGTTCGGGGTTGGTAAAGGAACCCACCCTTGGATCAGATGCTTTAAAAAAGGTGCCAGTGGAAAAGCCGGGAGAGGCTGCTCCTAAGGGGCCAAGACCCCAGTGAGGGTAAGAAGGAATGGTGCCTTGGCTAGAACGTTTCGCTAAGGGAGAGGGGAAAGCATGGGGATGCCGAGTTGTTGTTAATGGGGTGTTTAGTTCTGGGTTTTGAAATTCCGTGTTGAGGAGGGGGGGGGGGGCATTTCAAATTTCGTGGAATTTAAAGTCTGCTAGGGATTTCCTCAGAGGTTGTCCAAGGTAAATTGGATAAGGAAGTGGCTCTGGGGACGGATGACGGGGCCGTTCACTCACCCTCCATTGAAGAACTTGAGGGGTGTCTCCTCTGGGGGTGGTCCCCAAGAAGGTGGGCTGGACAATTTAGTTTGATTCACCAATTGTCTTACCCTGAAGGGTTTGTCGGTGAATGACGACATCGACCCGGATGTGGCAGCTTTGAGGTATGCTTCCTTTGATCAGCTGTTAGGTTGGTGATGGCGGCGGGTGTGGGTGCAGTAGATGGGGAAGGTGGACATGAAGGCAGCCCTTTCGGCTGTTACAGTACATTCAGTGTGTCCATCACTTGCTGGGCTGCTACTTTGGGGGGTGCCTTTTATGTGGATTTTTGCCTGCCAATGGGTTTTTCCATATCATGTGCGTACTTTGAGAAGGTTAGCACTTTTGTAGAATGGGTGGTTAGGCAGGTGTCGGGGTTGAAGATGCTGGTACATTACTTGGACGACTTCCCTTTTTGTTGGAAGGCAGGGGAGGGGGATTGTGTCCAGCTGTTGGAGCATTTCTTTGCGGTGGCAGCAGACTTCTGCATCCAAGTTAGCTCATGAGAAGACAGAGGGTCCAAAGACTGTCTTGAGTTTTTTGGGCATTGAGATTGATTCCTTGAGTATGGAATACCGTTTGCCTTTGGACAAGGTGTTGGACTTAAAAAGTTCCATGCGAGGGTGCTAGAAGAAGAAAAAACTCAGGCTCTGGGAGATTCAATCGTTAGTAGGCAAGCTTAATTTTGCTGCAGGATCATCCCGATTTAGAGAGTCTTCTGTAGGAAGCTGGTCGGACGGCGGGTGCACGGAACCCGTGCCATTGGATTCGGTTGGGGAATGATCTTAAGGAAGATTTGAAGGTGTGGTTGGTTTTTCTGGAAGATTTTAACGGAAGCGCGATGGTGCCAGGATCTGGCAGTTTCGAATGAGGAACTTCATTTGTATACTGATGCCTGCAGGGATCGGTGGGGTACGGGGCGTACTATCAAGGACATTGGTCGGCAGGGCTATGGCCGGAGGAATGGAAACAAGGTGGGGCTTAATAAGAATTTGTTTTTTCTGGAATTGTTTCCTTTGTTTGGTGGCATTGAGGGTGTGGAAGGGCAGGCTTTGGGACAGGAAGGTGGTGTTCCATACGGACAATCTGGGTGTAGTAATTGATTTAGTACAAAATAGCAAAAGCACTACACTGATGGAATAGGAACGCTCTATTTTGTGATTCAATATATACACAACATATTCAGGTTAATTGCCAATGGTGTGCAATTTATATACCTGAATTGTATATACCTGTGTGTATTTATTACGTTTCTGTATTTATTAATAGGTATATATCTATATACCCAGTGAGCTTGAGTGCTTGTGCATGAAACAACACTAGTAACGAATATAGTCTATATCAAAGAAGATAGAGACTAAAAGAATGCACTTGGATAGCACTTCTGTTCCATGAAAATAACATTAAGACTCGTGTAAACCTTGAACAAACCACTGTAGGTCAAGGGTTGAGAGAAAATTAAAACATAACTTTTATTAACTTGACATTGAATAAAAATGTGTACTGTGTAAATGTGTGTATTTTTAAAAACACATAGCAACTTTACTCATAATAAAAGTGGCTCTGAATATTGGGTAAGTGAATTCCCTTGGACTAGGAATATTCTTAGGGAGTATATATATCTTTAGTTGGTAATATCCATCTATCCAGTGGCGAGTTGGCTTGTATCTTTCAATATTATACACCACTTGGGGATTCAAAATTCCCACATGCCGTTGATAGTGTATCAAATTAAGCAACCTTGCAAAGGAGATAACTATATGATTTGTATCTGTGTGATGCACAGGTAATTAGTATCCTGATATGTGTTTATTATTTACACTATCAGGATAGATTAATCTATATATAAAGAGAATTCATACCATCAGTTTAGTTGCTAGATCCCTAATAGTTGTAAATTCTGCATACGGATTATATTCACTATTAGTATATTTCTGTTATTAACAGTTATATTATTTGTATGTACATTTGTTGTTAATATAAGTTTGTTATTCACTGTTCCATTTTATCATTCAATGGGATAACAGGATCACTTAAAATATTTTTGTTCTGAGTTTTGATATGTATTGTGTACTTGAACAATTAATACAACACGGTTTTTGGTTGTTTTTGATCGATGTATGGCATGTATGGGGGCTTGGTGTACTTTTAACACAACTTGTTTTATAAATTTCAAGTTTGTGTTTTAGATCATAAGTGGTGTTGGTATTTTTACCACTTTTGAACTTTACTTAAGTAATTGGAGCTTTATAGCAAATAAAGTTTTTTGCTTTATCTATCTCTGCTATCGTGATCACCTAACAGATTGATTAAATACTGTTGCTACGCTTATAATTGTATATGGTTGATGCGTTACTATAGAATACGGTTGTCATCTGTATATAATATAGTACTAGAGATGTAATATTTCAGACAGTCTGTATAACGCAATATAATGTTTTTATAATCTCAGTATCTAACTGCTGTATTATGCTGCATATGCTATATAAGCGGCATAGTTTCCAAATATTGATATAAATGTGTTTTTAATCATATATTTTATGCAGTCCGTAGCAATACATATCTTCAGTCTGGTACTGGTTAGATACTTATTGTCTTACTTATCACAGTGTACACTTAAGGGACTAGTAAGAATACTTGGTCACTATTGTGTAAAATTTATCAAAGAGTTATTCGTCTTTAATTACTCAAGCAATCATAATGATTTGCTGACTGCTCTGATTTTATAATATTTCAGGCATATCTTTAGAGGATTTGTATTATCCAGATAAGCTTTGACACTGTTAGTATTAGCGTCTGCCTTCTATGATCTTATGAGGTTAGCAGCAGATTTTTAAATAATATATTTTTGTTAACAATCAGTAAAAGCAGCTGACAGTATAACGTTATACTGTTAACATGTAATGTACCGTTAGCACTTGCACCTAGTTTGCCGCTGTAGTTGCTTAATTTGATACACTATCAACGGCATGTGGGAATTTTGAATCCCCAAGTGGTGTATAATATTGAAAGATACAAGCCAACTCGCCACTGGATAGATGGATATTACCAACTAAAGATATATATACTCCCTAAGAATATTCCTAGTCCAAGGGAATTCACTTACCCAATATCCAGAGCCACTTTTATTATGAGTAAAGTTGCTATGTGTTTTTAAAATACACACATTTACACAGAACACATTTTTATTCAATGTCAAGTTAATAAAAGTTATGTTTTAATTTTCTCTCAACCCTTGACCTACAGTGGTTGTTCAAGGTTTACATGAGTCTTAATGTTATTTTCATGGAACAGAAGTGCTATCCAAGTGCATTCTTTTAGTCTCTATCGTCTTTGATATAGACTATATTCGTTACTAATCTGGGTGTAGTGTTTGCAATTAACAAGCTCACATCTAGCTCGCTGCCAGTGGTGCGACTGCTGAGGTTTTTTTGTGCTGGACTGTATGCAAATGAATGTCTTATTTCGTGCTGTTCATGTGCCAGGTTGTCAGAATGTCATTGCTGATGCTCTTTCTCGCTTTCAGTGGGCAAGGTTCTGGGGAGTTGCACCGGAAGTGGAGAAGGAAGGAGTCGAATGTCCGCCAGAGCTGTGGGAACTGAAATGCTGGATCTAATCCAAGTTGCCAGGTGAGCACTAGCTTGAGGTACTTGGGTTGCTTATGTATCAGCTTGGAGGCAGTGGTTCATTTTGTGACAGAGAGAGGCATGGGATCCTCCAGAGAAGGGTGGAGTCGGGGATTCCTAGCATGGATTGGAGAATGGGGGGTGTTGGGTTGGTCAAAATCAAGGGTTCGAAAGACCATTGCAGCAATGGGGTTTCTTTTCAAACTGTTGGGGTGGGAGGATTTAACAAAATTGTTTGTGATCCTATGGCAGTAAGAGGCTTATGTAAAGGCCAGGTGTGTAAGGACAGGAGGCACCCGGTGGTATTTGATACCTTGAGGCAGGTATTGGGCTCGCTGAGAACGGTGTGTTCTTCTGAGTTTGAGTTTCTTCTATTCCGGGCCGCTTTTGTGTTGGCATTTTTTGGGGGCATTTCGCATATCTAAACTGGTTGGGGCAAATAGAAGGGATGTGGGGGGCCTGCAGGCTCAGGATGTTTCTATTAGGGAAAAGGTGTTGTGGGTGTGGTTGAGAAAGTCGAAAATGGATCAAGGGGGGTTGGAAGGTGGATCCAGATTAAAGAAACAAGGGGGTGTTGTTGCCCGGGTGGCAGTTATGGAGGCTTTTTTGGAGGTGCGTCCGGTGGGGTTTTGGCCATTATTCGTGCATAGGGACGGGTCGAGTCTTTCTCGATTCCAATTCTTGGCGGTGTTTCAGACGGGTATTGACGGGTTTAGGTTATGCGGCGGAGGAGTTCAGTACCCATTCTATCCGAATCGGGGCAGCGATGGAGGCAGCCTACTTAGGTTTGGGTGAGAATGTGATTAGGCGGATTGGTGGCTGGAAGTCTGGATGTTTTAAGTCATATGTCAGACCAGAGTTGAGAGTTTAGGTTGTGCTTTTGTTTTGACAGGTCCAGTGCACTGTTGGATTGTGGGGCATTCCTACATCTATTGGGCCCGAAAGGCAGCTGCAAATACAGATCAGGGCATTCAGCTGACGCTTAATGAGGAGACAGTGATGTTGAGGTGGTTTGGGACTCAGGGGTTGAGGTGGGACCAGCTGCTCAGGAAGGTGGTCGATTACGCTAGGTTGTTTCGGCCTCCAGCGATGTTAGTTATCCATGCGGGTGGGAATGACTTAGGTTTCTTATCTCAGAAAGAATTGCTGGACAGGATTAAGAGGGATTTGGTTAGGTTACGGGATTTGTTCCCTGACCTGGTAATAATGTGGTCAGATATTGAACCCAGGTCTGTTTGGAGGGCAGCGTGGGATTTCAAGAAGCTGGAGGCCTCTAGAAAAAAGGTGAATAGGTCAATTAGTAGCTTTGTGTCTAGGATTGGGGGGTTTGGCATTCGCCACGTAGAATTTGAAGGGGAGACTGGGCGGTGTTTCTTTTTGAAGGATGGGGTGCACTTAAATGAAGTGGGTCTTCACCTCTTTAATTTTAACATCAAAGAAGGGGTGTTAAAGGCCTTAGCCTGAGCGGGGTAGGCACCCGGAGGCGTGCTGTGGCGGGGTGCTTTTAGATCTGGAGGTTAAGTAAGTTGGTACCTCCCTAAAGAGGTGGGAGAGTTTTGGGGGATGTATCTGGTGGTAAACCGGGGGAAGGTACATCTCGGTGGACTAGCACCTTATGTTAGAAAGTTAAGAGGTTTATGGTTAATACAATTGTTGAATTTAAGAATTTATTTAAAATTATTTAATAAATGCGGGCTGCGGCCTTTACACCCATCCTTGTGTCAGAGGTTTTATTTATTTAAGGCATAATGTATGGCCTATATAGGGGTCATGTCCCTTTAAGACTGTTACACAACATAAACCCCCTCAAACTAGTGAATGCAATTTTTACATTGGCATGTTACTTAAAGTCATCTGAGATATGTAAGCAAACTGCAAGTAAATTTTAGGTTTTAACCCTTGTAATTCTGTTAATATGTGTGTATATATATATATAAGTCTTTCTCATACAAACTAAAGACTTGCTTATAAATCTTTTTGTTTATATGCACAATTAATTAGCCTCAAACTTCTTTACAGATTTAACATTTCCTTAAAATTCAAAATCATTAGTCAAATCCCTTTTGTTCTTTCTACTTTTTCTTTACAAAATGCATTACTCTCTTTTTTTTATATACTTTTATAGAGGCTACCCCCGCAATCCGCTGTATACATAGCATACAAGAATAGTACTATACAATAAAGACACTTGCACGGAAAGCCTGAGACCGTGATCACTGAGATGCTTACAATGGAAGATGTATGAACTGAACTTTTCCAAAGCTAATAGGCTATCTCTTTTCAGAGAAGATGGATGTATAATTGGAAGAAGATGCATAAATGATGAGCGAATACAGCAATACTTAACGCTGGAGTCATACATTTAAACCAAAGCCAAGACAAAATAATCATTCATTGCTAGATTTTTTTTTTACTGCAATTCAACAGTAAAATCTAGGTGTAGCCACTTATGAATAAAGAACTTAGAAAGAGAAATCTACAAAGCAGGAAAGATGTTTGCTATAATGTAGATCACCTGCAAAGCAACCTATAAATGCTCTAATTATAGAAAGCAAGGAAGATAATATAGGAAATATGCTTTGGTTATTGAACTATTTGCAGCTGTGGGCAACTCATTGCTTTTGCATGGTTTACACAAAATTAGTCCATAAACAATAGGTGAAAAAGGCCTTTAGTGGTTTTAAAAAAATGATTATTGTTATTTCTAAAAATAAAATGTTGTGTTTAAAGGGACTCTAAAGTCAAAATTAAGCTTTCACGATTCAGCATGCAATAAAAAATACTTTCTATCTTCCTTCCATTATCAAAATGTAATTTTTTTTATATGCACACTTTCTGAGGCACCTGCTACTACCGGTCATGTTCATGAATTCACAATCATATATGTATCTGCATTTTTTGATTGGATGATGGATGTCACATGATAGTTTCATTAAATTAAAAGGACAGTCAACACCAGAATTTTTGTTGTTTTAAAAGATAGATAATCCCTTAACTACCAATTCCCCAGTTTTGCATAACCAACACAGTTATAACTATACACGTTTTCCCTCTGTAATTACCTTGTATCTAAGCCTCAGCAGACTGCCCCCTTATTTCAGTTCTTTAGACAGACTTTCAGTTTAGCCAATCAGAGCTTTCTCCATGGTAAATTCACGTGCATGAGCTTAATGTTATCTATATGAAACACGTGAACTAACACCCTCTAGTGGTGAAAAACTATCAAAATGCATTTAGATTAAGAAATTAGCATATGAACCTCCTAGGTTTAGCTTTCAACTAAGAATACCAAGAGAACAAAGCAAAATTGTTGATAAAAGTAAATTGGAAAAATCACATGCCCTATTTATCACATGAAAGTTTTTTTTTTGGACTTGACTGTCCCTTTAAACTAACTTTGAAATTTGGCAGAAATAAAATCTACTACTCATTTGAAATTCAGACAAAGTGCTATTGCGTTATTTTTTATCATTCATTTGTTGAAAGTGGAATTTTACTGTATTTCATAGTCCTTTAACTGCTTATGATGAGAATGGGTCATCATGCAAATTGCTGCCTTTAAGAGCATGATAACCTGTTCTCATTATGGAGAGGAATCAGTGACTACAGCACCGGATCAATGATTCCCCTGTACTGCAGGCCCGTTCAATAGTGACATATTGGGCGGCACTCCCAGAGTTACATGGGAGTGCTGGTGATGTCCCCCAAAATGCGTGATGACATCACAGAGGGGCGGGACCATAATAGGCAAGCAGAAAAGGGGGCTGGATTGAAGCTTTTCAGAACCTTCAATCTCAGCTCCCTTTCTAGCTACAGAGCTCTAATACCCCTCATTTAAAAGAGAATGCGGTGGTTCTTGGATTCCACAACAAATCAGATCTTTAAAAAAAAAAAAAGGAAAAACGCAATACATGGGGTTTTGTTTGGAAATGGGACATTATAAGCTCAATAAACAAATCTGTTATGTCTAGAGACCTCTAAAAAACGTTATTTTGTAGTAGACAAGTCCCTTTCTTAAAAAATATATATGAATTCTGTCTGTATATTCTGGTGATCACTGTGGTAATAGTGATCACCTTGCAAGAAAAAAATGCTTTTATTTCTGTACTGCACAAAGAGACCTCTTCAAGTAATATTATAACTCCCAAAATCCTGTATGGGCCCCTATATCAAATGTGTCTAATTTAGTAAAGTAATCCCAGCAAAAGAAGTCACCTGGCTGTTATCAAAAAACTGTACTAAAATCTTAAAGGAATACTAACTTTTACCAAATTCAGTAAAAAAAACCCCACATATCATAAGTTGCATGTATAAAATAAACTTACTGACCTATTACTTTTGCAAATTGAAGCCGCATAACCTTAGAAAATGCATCTTTATTTTTTGACGATTACGTCATGATATCCAGCCCACATCTAAAACCAATCAGATTAGCAGTTTATGCATGTCATTATGACATGAATTGCTCCTCATTCGCATGCGCACAAAATTGAGTGAAATAGCGCATGCGCATTTGCAAATATTGATGCCGAAATATTCTATTTCATTTCACATATTTATTAAGACTACTCGTTTTTACTAGGGAGAAGCCTACACCACTTACCTGTCAAAGCGCTGCTGGATCTTATGTACGCTCGATAGAGCAAGTCTACTTGCGCATGCGCAGTGATAATTTTAGGCGCCATATTCCAACTGCAGTTGGCAGCCAAGATTTGATATGAGCAAAAGATACCCACGGAGTGGGTTTGGAAAAAATTATTTTTTGGAAAGAAGATTACGGCGATACGGTAAAGATCTCCTAATGAGATCCTATTGAGAAGATGCTTATTTTGGATAGTTATATTGTAACAAGCATCATTAAATTTTGCTTACAGTGTCCCTTTAACAAAAAATATACAGAGGTTTTTTTTACAGTTTTTGCTGCAGCTATTTCACATGCCATTACATATAACTATAATAATTGTATATTCTGAATATGCTGAGCCTGCTGAAAAAAAACCTATATAATTTGTGTGGATCACTCGCTGAAATTTGACTTAAAGGGACATTAAACACTAAATACATGCTAGATAGAATGATGCATTCAAAGAAAAGATTAGTCCATGACTAACATGTAGATGTATTTTTTAAAGTTTCATTAGTTGTTTAAAAAGTGACAAAATAAGTGTAAAGTTTTAGTGTCTATAAAACACTTGGAGCTGCCATGTTGTAACTTGTGTTACCTTCTCGGCTGTGGCCAATTAGGGACAGTTATACATAGGTCATTAGAGTGTGCAGCCAATGGCTGTGCTGGATTTAACAGTTTTCTGCACTTCCATTTCTAACAGGAACTGAAAAGCTAACAATTTCAGAATGGAATTACAGGCAAAGAGGACAAAATAAATAATGAAAGTATATTGCAGAGTTGTTTTATATAAACAATTTATCATTTTATATTACCATCTCAAAGTGTTTAATATCCCTTTAAAATAGTATTTAATTGTAAGTAGCAATAAAAGCTCAAAATTGGTTTATCACGGGGGGTTAAAATAGCTTGGCAGCAAAATGATTAAAAAGATTATGTATACCAAAAAATATAAATATATAAAAGAGTAGCAAATTAACAGAACAAAAATATATCTAAGTTATGTAATAGCAGTTTTTACATGAAGCATATGTAGGTATTCTTAGATGAGTGCTGATAAAGACCAATCTCACAGCTTTATTCAGTGATGGAGACAAACTTCCATAAGCCTGACTGTATGGCCTAATTCCAATGAAACCTGTTTATGAAAGCTAATATCTCATTGAGAAAAAAAAACAAAAAAAAACATCTTTATATTGCAACTCAAAAATTGCACATTTCAATAACACGTGTATCCACCAATCAGCACACCCATGAAATATGAGTCACTCTCCATTAAACAAGTTCAAATGTTAAGGATACCGTCAAGTAAGTAATCACAGAGATTGCAGAGGTCTTAATTGAGACTAAGGGGCCAATTTAGCAAGGGCCGAATGGTCCTGAATGTAACTGTTTCTGCGCGAGCCTTCAGGCTTGCCGGAAACTGGAGTTAAGAAGCAGCGGTCTTAAGACAGCTGCTCCTTAACTCGTATGACTCCTCTGAGGCGGCAGACATCAATCTGCCCAATCTCATACAATCGGGTTGATTGACACCCCCTGCTAGCGGCTGATTGGCCGCGAATCTGCAGGGGGCGGCATTGCACAAGCAGTTCACCAGAACTGCTTGTTCAATGATAAAGCATTTATCGAAGTGCGGCGGACATTATCCGCTACAGCGGACCATGTCCGCTTGCACTTTGTTAATTCAGCCCCCAAGCCTGCAGTTCTAGGAATTTATCTGGGCCTGCAGTCACTAGAGGTGTCACTATAGGAGCCACACCCTCCCCAAGAAAAAGGTCTCAATGTTTAAGTAAATTGAATGGATTTGCTTTTCCAATATGGTGGCAGTGTTTCCAATATGGCTGCCACAGTGTTGCTGTACAAAAAACAGCCATTATATATTTGTACAACAAAGTCCATACCATTTGGTATAAAATAACCATAAGGGGAGGATTTATCAGTCAGGGAGAAGCAGCTCCTCTCGCTTGTATGTGGTTGCTGACTCAGCTTCTGCCGATTGCAAGCAGAAAGAGTGCTGTTGAAATAGTTAGGCCCAGCCACAACTATTGACCATGATCCCAGCGAGGTGTAATTGCACTCCTATATTTTTCATTAAAAATCATGTTTAAAACACCTACAGAACAAACTTATTAAATTTCCTCTATAAGTCCCCTCTAACATAAGCACAAAAGACAAAAGGGGCAGAGAATCTTTATGAATTCTGCATTCTAGGCCGAGGTCCATGGTGAGACCTTTAAGAATTTTTTTCTTGTACAGAGTAAGACTGCTTAAATTAAGAAAACAGAAATGCAAATATTTTACAATTCAAACATTTACATATTAAACCCTTTTGTGTTTCCTATTAATTAATTACAGTTATGATTTTAGCATTTTCATGTTGCTAGCAGTTCTCATTTTAAGTGAAGGGATCATATATTGGAGATCTCATGCATCTAATGGAAGGAACACTAAATAGCAAAATTCTGTGAAAAGCGATGCGCAATGAATTTTGACAAATGCCTATGAATCTTGTTCTTAGCTTTTAAGACTCTCTGACCAAAATGTTTGTATGCTCAAAATAATGTATCTAATCATATTTTTTTATATTAAAAAAACAACAAAAGATGTGAAAATAATAGATTTTTCTTAGTTTAACCATAGTGGAGGTTTAAATTAAATTTCACTTCACTTTGATAACACACCAACACAACCAGACAATGTATGCTAAATTTACTGTATTGACACCTTTTCTTCTATATACACAAGAGAAGAAATCTATGGGAGAAACATTGCAGCAAATTTCCAATTATTTGCCAAAAACTTGTATTGTAGATGGTTTTAGAAAGAAATTAGATACTATCATGCTAAATAAATCTTCAGGTCTAGATGAAATGCATCCTAGGAAACTTATCTCTGTAATCAACAACCTATACTCTTAAACTTTCAAATTTCAGTATCTACAGGCGTAGTAATAACACACTTGCATAAAAATTATGTGATGCCACTTTTTAAAAATGTAAAAAAGGAACCACAGCTCACCCAGGAAGATAAAGACCAGTAAGTCTGACATCAGTGGTGCAGAAACTACTAGAGGGGACTATAAAGGACTATTCTACAAAATGAAGGGACTGGGAATAGCATTAATGAGTTCTTAGATAAACAACAGGTAATTATGTGGGGTTCATCATGGCTAAATATTAGTATAGAAGTATTTTCTATAAGAAAAAACTAAGGGGACGCGCTGTAGTGTAGATAAAAAATGTGTTAATGTGAGTGAAAATCCCTCTGGTATCGTGTGAGTTGAACCGTGACAGATAAGTATGTGAGAGTAGAGGTGTATATGTGTATATGATTGGGTGAAATCTTGTTAATCAAAGGAGAATGTGTGACTTGTTACAAACCGTAGGACTTGAAACAATTGTGATACATAAGCAAAGAATCATGAAACAATTGTGATACCTAAACAAAAAATCAGTTGGAATATTGCAAAAACCTAAAGACTTGCAACAAAATATGTGAACAGTTGAATTTGATTAAACTCAAAAAACTGAAAAGTCCAATATGTGATAAGTGTTCAGAGATAAAAAGTCCAAATTCAATGTAAAGGATATATAAAGAACAAAAGTTCAAAGGATCAAAACAAATGGCTTGCTCCGCTTGAATCTAAGGTGTGATGAATCAGGAAATCTAGGAGGAAAGAAAAACAAGGGGCGCCAACATAGTGTGAATCAGTTTGGAAAACTGGAAAACAGTAGTTATAATAAAATCTACTCACAAGTGGAGTGGCACCTAGAACCAACTGGGTGCATACAGGCAGGCTGACATTCAGGACCAGCAGTCAGTACGCTGGGGGTCTCACCCGGGAGACCTGTGGATGGGTCAGATGAGGTAGATGGAGTCGGCTGTGTGTCGTCTGGTGAGCCGGATCGCCACTGTGGAAGTCCAAAGGGCTGTGTTGTTTATCCCAAATGGTAGCTGCTCACACGATCAGCCTTATTTCCAAACGAGTTTCCAATGTCAGTGTATGGAACAAACGGATAAAAACCAAACTAGGTATAACCACTGCAAACAGTAGTAATATGAAAAAGGCACAGAAAACCGGGTCTGTCTAAAAACAAGTATTTAATTGCTACGCGTTTCTCAGTCCGTAAAGGACCGTTTCCTCAGGCATATACAAAGGTGTTCAACAGGCTACCATTTATACCTGACAGTGACCCGGGTCACTGTCAGGTATAAATGGTTATTACCGAAAAATAAATGTTATTACCGAAATTCGAATTCTAAATCCGAATGTCGATAAGAATGAATATTCTTAAAAATTTGAAAATCGAATGTTATTTACAGTTTTCGAATGTCACTTTCGAATTCGAATGTTTATAATTATATCGAATGTCCACATTCGAAATTTCGAATTTAACATTCTATTTAACAAATACTATTCAGAAGTTCAATAGTTCATGTGGTAGGGCGGGAATCTAGTAAATTGATACATAATAGATACAAATATATCATTTTGAACATTGCATAATTCGAATATTGCATTTAAAGAAAAAGCATTAGAAATACTATTACAATCTAAATTCGAATTTTTCGAATTCGAATACACGTATTGCATAATTCGAATATTACATTTAAAGAAAAAGCATTAGAAATACTATTACAATCTAAATTCGAATTTTTCGAAAAGACTATTTTCGAATGTAATCGTAAAATTCGAAACCGAACATTCGAAAAACGAATGTTAGAATGTTATGTAAACATTCTAAATTCGATTCGAACGAACGAATGTGTTAAAATTCGTGCCATTTTTCGAATGTTGTGAAACATTGGCCCATCCCTACCCTCAGACGAATTTGCATTTGTCCAAAGCCTGAGTACATCTCTACTAATTATTGGAGTTGCTGGCTACAACAATATTGCAGTAAGTAGTGATACCCTTTATTTGACTAACAATCCAATGCACAGCTAGCTGCATGATTATGTTTTGTTTATTTCATTTGTACGGTAATTAAAGGGACATGAAAACCAACATTTTTCTTTCATGATTCAGAACATACAATAAAAAAAAATCGAAGGTACTTCTATAATTAAATTAGCTTCATTCTGATGTTATTCTTTGTTGAAGAGATATCTAGATAGGTAGCGTGCACGTGTCGAGCACTTCATGGCAGGAAAAAGTTCTGCCTTTTAGTGCTCTTGCTAATGTATAGCATTCTTGTAAAACTACTTCCATAAAGTACTGCAGACACGTGCATGTTTCTGAACGTACTTTCCTGCTTTTCAACCAAGGATACCAAAAAATGAAGAAAAATTGATAATAGACGTAAATTGGAAAGCTTATTATTATTATTTTTTTAATTGTATTCTCTATCTGAATCAAGAAAGAAAACAAATTAGTTTTATGTCCCTTTAAACAGAATATAATTGCAAAGGTGACATAAGTGTGTATTATTGTGTTTGTTTTTGTACAGTAAGAATTAATTTGCTTAATATGAAGAACAAGAAAAACATTGGCTTAGATCACTATGCAGAGGGTTACTTCATAGCAACAACTATTTAGTTACAGCAGTGTAGTGACAGCTATGCCTTTCTAGAGGAATATTACTTCATACCTGAAGAAAAGCGAAAACTTATGTTAGTCCAATAAACGGTATTACTAATTACTTCAATACTCGGATTCGGAAAATTTTGAATCGGTTCGGATTCGAAGAAATTCAGCTGGATTCGGTTCAGTTCGGAAATTCGGAATTTCGGTAAGTGTTAGGTGGGATTAGACTAGTATTATGTACTGTATATTAGGTGTAACCCATAGCAGAGTGATATAACCTAATATACTGTACAATACTAGTGTAATCCATGGCCATCCGAATTTACCGAATAAATCCAAACTAATTCGGATTTATTCAGTAAATTCGGCAGTATTTTAATTCGGAAATTCGGTTTGATCAGAATCTCCGAATTTGCAGAATTTTCCGAATTTCCGAATCGATCCGAAACGAATTGCACATATCTAATACACAGTGTATATATATATATTTATTTATATTGTCCTTATCAGGGAGGGCAGATAAAGTATATTGTGTTAAACAGGGGGAAAACTCAAATCTTAAAGAGACACTCAAGTCAAAATGAAACTTTCATAATTCCGATAGATCATTCAATTTTAAACAATTTTTCAATTTACTTCAATAAACAAATTGTGCACAGTCCTTTTATATTTACAATTTTTGAGTCACCAGCTCCTCTTGAGCATGTGCAGGACTTCGCAGAATATGCATATATGCATTTGTGATTGCTGATGGCTGTCACATGATTTACAGGAGGAGTGGAAATAGACATAAGTAATTAACTACACATTTGAAGTTCAGACTAAGTGCTATTGAATTTTTTATTATGCATTTATTGGTTATTTAAATCTACTGTATTTACTGGTGTGCAAACGGGTTCACGATAATGCTATTTACTTTGGAGCACAGCTCCACTCGTAATCTAGTTCTTAATGAATGGAATACCACCTGCATTTCATGCAACATTTACATGGTGCCTAAACTGTTGTGTACACGTCTTTCTTCTAGACAAGTATTATCTTTTATTGCATTGTGCAGATGATGCCAGTACTGAACATTAAAATGACGGTTATGAGTCATATGAGAGCCCTTATTTCTGTACAACCTTTTCTGAATTTCTCTATTAATGTAAAATGATGTGGAAAACAATAGCAATTTTTTCATTTTAAGCTTCTGCAAGTGATGAAAGAACTGTTTCTATTTTATTTAGCATGTTAAGACTTTCAGAACCTTTTTTTTTTTCTCAAATGTAACGATCCGATGTAAGTGCTAGCTAAGAATATTAATAAAAAAAAAGTGTTTGTAACATGTCCATATATTCAAAATATTAATGTTTAAAGGGACAGTCTACACCGACCATAGTCATCTTAAAGTCTTACCTTAGATTATGCTGCAAAAAGTCTCCTGCGCCTTTCTATATCATGCAGCAGGAACGTAAAAAAGTTATTTTTCAATAAATATTGTTTAAGGCCACTTTGAAATGTCTGCCAAGCTCCTCCCACTGATGACATCACTGCCGGGGCTACATCTAGGCACTCTGCTGAATAACATTGGCAGTCTGTTAAATTCAACTAGTAATGCCTTTTGTGATTGGACACCATATGCAGCCCAGATTGGGATGTCATCAGTGGGCGGAGCTTGGCAGCCATTTCAAAGTGGCCAGAAACAATATTCATTTTAAAATAACTTTTTTTACTGTTCCTACTGCATGATATAGATATAGGTGCAAGAGGCTATTTGCAGCGTAATCTAAGTTAAGACTTTTCTTAATATATTGTTACATTAAAAGTAATATGCTATAGTATTCCATAATACAAATTCGCCATATATTGATTCATTATACTATATAAAAATGTTCTAAAATATCTCTGATTTGATGTTCAACATCTATTAGTCAATAATTAAAGGGACACTCAAGTCAAAATTAGATTTTCATGAATCAGATAGAGCATCCAATTTTAAACAACTTTTCAATTCACTGTCATTAACAAAATGTGCATAGTCTTTATATTTACACTTTTTGAGTCATCAACTGCTACTGAGCATGTGCAAGAATTGATTGGCTGATTGCTGTCAAATGATACAGCAGGAGTGGAAAATGACATTACTTTGAAATTTGTGCTATTGCATTGTCTTTTTATCATGCATCTGTTGATTAGGCAAATCTACTGTAATTTCTGGTCCATTAACCCCACATCCCATTTAAAGTAATTATTTTAGGTGTATTGTTTCTTAGATTTATAGCAAATAAACAAGTTAATTTTGTCTGTCTACCTCTTCTTTTGGAATGTTTTTGTATAAAAAATGGTATATGGGAACGCCTTGACTAAGAAAGTGTCTACCTACTGGTGTTTTTATAAATTCATCCTCTGTAGATAAAAAATGTTCACAAAATCTATCCTTGTTGAAGTGCCCTGTTTTTCCTACATACTGCTTGGAACAATCTTTACATGTCGACAAGTGTACCATAAAACTGATACTGCATGTAATATGTGTAGGAATCTTTGAAGTTTTCTTTATTATTAAAAGCCTTTCTTATTTAAAATTATGAAGTATTGTTATTAGTTTTGATAGCCATCTTCTTATTTATCATATCTCCAATTATTTTGGCTTTTTTGCTACACTTTGACTCTATTCTTAGACAGTTTGGCATCTGTATGTAATATTAGTAAATTATTTAAAAATGTATTACATATTTGTTAGTACTGCTTGCTATATTATGTCACAAAATCGCAGTTTTGGAAAGTCCTTTCACATCTATTTTTCTTGTTCTGGTTACCTAGAAAAATTGTTCTACTAACCAAGAGCATTTTGTTTTTTTTTATTTTTCTTAACATAGAGGAGTTTTACCCTCTTTCTTCCAATAAACCAGCTAATTCTCTGGCTTGTTGGTGGTAAGAGTTAAGGTCACTAAAGTTTCTCCTTGTCTTAAAGCTCTCTGGTCTAGCGGGATTATCTATGGGTCTGGTCAGTACTGTCCATCAAAGAATTTTAGACAGACATTTTTTGCTTGAGAGCTATTAATTGCAAATTCCAACCGAAAAAGCTTTCATTCTATTGGCTAATTTGAATTTGAAAATCAGCCAGTAGGAATGCAAGGGTACCCTTATATAAAGGTGGTACCTCGCATTCAAATTCAGTGTGCAGAGATTGACCGCATGAAGAGGAGGGAAGATCCAAATATAAGAAGATGGATGAATATGGAAAACCACTGTTGGAATGAAGATGGACCACCACTGGTGGATAGCAATGAAAATGTTGCTATCAGAGCCGGGTGTTCCCTGTCATATTCAGGGACAGATTTATAATAAGGTAGAGTAGACTTGTACCCAAAGGCGCTGTCCATAGAGGGTGCCTGTCCTTGCCTATTATAAAAACTTATTAGCTAGCAACCTTAACAAAAAATGCCCGTCGTCCGCATGCACGGCAGTCATCTTTGTTAAGTATGTGCAAGTATTAGGCATATGGGCATCCAGCTTCTCCTGCTTATGCACAATCCTTGCAACGCTCTTAACAAAGATGGCTGCTGCATAAGTGCAGTGCTGTTATTTCACTACCGGGGGCCATCTTAGTTAGGGTCACATGCACAGCGGGGAGCGGGGAGTGCGGGGGTACTTTAGATGTTGGTGCCTACAGGCACCTGGGCTGTAAATCCAGCCCTGGTCATATTTGCTCTTCTGTGTAAGAATCTGTATTCTAGTTAGTGTCATTACTTTCCATTGAAGTCTGCGCACAACCCCATTTCTTAGATAATTCCTTGAGGCCTGTCCATAAGAGGGTTGTTGTGACAATTCTTGCAATGCTGACAAATGTTAGTGCACTGTGTTTACAATAATATAGGGGGAGAGAACTGGCAATAGTTATAGTATGATAGAGGAATAAATGGAAAGTCTTTTCCGGTGCTAACCCTACATATATACAACAAAACAGGAGAGGTAAGAGAACCTCAAGAGTTGGGTTTTATAAAGCACTCATTCCTACTAATAGTAACTAAAAAATTGAATTTTTAATAATAATTTTTAAAAAAATGACCCTTAATCGATACAGTAATGTACCCAACAAACTACTGAGTCGCATTATCCTCCTGTTTCCTGGCCGATAACAGCTCCCTCGGCTTTAGGTGACAGGGATAACGGACAGCTACAGTTAAACCAATATGTGTGCACCGTGGTGCTACAATTTGCACAAACGCGTTTCGGCTGTAATGTCAGCCTTTTTCAATGTGGCAGGACAAACCGAAGCCCGGGTGCCACCCCTTTATATAGCACTTTACTTCCAAGTCACTGTGTTTCACAAAGACTAAACAAATTAATGTATTAAAAAATGTATTACACCTGCATTTCATGCAACATTTATATGTCCCCCTAACAGTTGTGTACAAGACTTTCTTCTCATTAAACACAATTATAATCTTTTATTGTATTACAAAGATGATGCCAGTACAGAACATTAAAATGATGCTGATGAGTCATATGAGAGCCTTTATTTCTGTACAAACTTTTCTGAATTTCTAATGACGCAGACAATATAATTTTCAGCTTCTGCCAGTGATGAAGAAACTGTTCCCATTTTACTTATGTTAAGATTTTTGGAATCCTTATTTTCAAATGTAAGATGTTTTATGTCTTCAGCATTTGTCTCTGTGTGCAGTATATGCGTTATTTTTACTTGTATATTGCATTCAGTTTCCTACATTGTCTACTGAACATTTATATATGACTCTTAAATGAACTCAACTATTTTTTAATGAACAGTATAAAGCAGTGTTCTTCAAACCACAGGTCGGGACCCATTACTAGGTCACAATTCCATGTTTACTGGGTTGTGACTTGTGTGTGTGTTTTAGGAGAGTGTGTGTGGTGTGTGTGGTGTGTGTGTTGTATGACAGGGTGTGTGCTATGTGAGAGAGTGTGTGTGTGTGTTGCATGAGAGTGTGTGGTTTCTCTGTTGTATGAGAGGGTGTTGTATGAGAGTGTGTGGTATGTGTGTGTTGTATGAGAGTGTGTGTGGTGTGTGTGTTGTATGACAGTGTTTGTGGTGTTTGTGTTGCATGAGAGTGTGTGTGTGTTGTATGAGAATGTGTGTGTTGTTTTATATTGTGTATGGTGCATATGTGTATTGCATAAGTGTGTGTAGTGTGTGTGTTTTGTATTAGAGTGTGTGTAGTGCATGTGTGTGTAGTGTTGTATGAAAATGTGTGTGTGTGGGGTATGTGTATATGATAGTGTGTGGTGTGTGCATCTGCATTATATTAGAGAGTGTGTGTGTGTTGTATGAGAGTGTGTGGTGTGTGTGTTGTATGAGAGTGTGTGGTGTGTATGTGTTGTATGAGAGTGTGTGTGTTGTTTTATATTCTGCATGGTGCAAATGTGTGTTGTATGAGTGTGTGTGTGTGTGTGTGTGTGTGTTATATGAGAGTGTTTGGTGTGTGTGTTGTATTAGAGTGTGTGAGGTCAGGGGTCAAGGCCAGCGAGAACGCATGTTCCTGCCATATTTTTCAAATGGAAATAAGTTCCCCCTTGACAGAGAACAGAAATGCTTCAGTAAACACAGAGACTGGGGGTGGGATTTGCTGAAGCACTGTCTGGTTTGAGGGATAGTGAGATCCTCTAGTAATGGGCAGTAACACTTCCTACAATACATTAAATGCAAGCCTGTCAGTGGTCTTGCTGCATGATCACTCGCAATGTGTGGAACACATGGTGCTTAGATTTCTGTGTGGTTTTCTTTTGAGTTATTTAGCTCCCTTCAGCAGAAATATGACTATTGCACCTTAAGTGGGTCTCTGTGACAGAGGAGGAGTCTCAGGTCCAAAGGCAACCATTCAACCCTTCATTGGTTTTAATTTGCTTTAATTAACCAAGGTGTATAGATTATATTCATATAAATACAGTGTGTGTGTGTGTGTATAAAACAATATTAATTGTGAGGGGGGTGGAAGTCTTGGTGAGTTACCACAAATTTTGTTCTAGAACTTGACCCCTGTGTGTGGAGTGTGTGTGTGTGTATGTGTTTTACAGTGTTTGTGGTGCATATGTGTGTTGTATGAGAGTGTGTGTGTTATATGAGAGTGTGTGCTTGTGTGTGTTGTATTAGAGTGTGTGTGGTGCATGTATGTGTAGTGTATGAGAGTGTGTGCTGTGTGCTGTATTAGAGTGTGTGTGGTGCATGTGTGTGTAGTGTTATATGAGAGTGTGTGTGTGCTGTATTAGAGTGTGTTATATGAGAGTGTGTGCTTGTGTGTGTTGTATGAGAGTGTGTGGTGTGTGTGTGGTGCATGTATGTGTAGTGTATGAGAGTGTGTGTGCTGTATTAGAGTGTGTGTGGTGCATGTGTGTGTAGTGTTATATGAGTGTGTGTGTTGTATAAGAGTGTGTGTGTGTTGTATTAGAGTGTGTGTTTTATATGAGAGTGTGTGGTGTATGTGTGTTGTATTAGATTGTGTGTGTTGTATTAGAGTGTCTGTGATGCATGTATGTGTAGTGTATGAGAGTGTGTGTGGTGCATGTGTGTGTAGTGTTATATGAGAGTGTTTGTGTGTGTGTTGTATGAGAGTGTGTGTGTTGTTTTACAGTGTGTGTGGTGCATATGTTTTTTTGTATATGACTGTGTGTGTTGTATTCGAGTTTGTGTGTTGTATGAGATTGTGTGTGTGTTGTATTAGAGTGTGTGTGTTGAATAAGAGTGTGTGTGTGTTGTATTAGAGTGTGTGTATTGTATGAGTGTGTGTGTTGTATGAGAGTGTGTGTGTGTTGTATGAGAGTGTGTGTGTGTTGTATAAGAGTGTGTGTGTTGTATTAGAGTGTGTGTGTTGTATTAGAGTGTGTGTGTTGTATGAGAGTGTGTGTTATAACCTTTACAACAGTTTTAAGTTTTACTACAATCAAATGCACACATTTTAGTCACTTTGCCAAAAACTGCAGCTATCCTGCTGTATATTATTTTAGAGATTTTCAGACCAAGCATAAAAATAGGCTCACAACAAAGGTATGTGTAATCATTACACTTGGTCCTGGGGTAAAAAATAAAACCCTGGTATAAAGAGTATATCATCAATTAAAGGGACAGTAGCATCCTTTAATTACAAGACATTTCTGTTGTGTTTCTAGAGAATAACTTAGTTATCAGCCAAGTCTGAAACTTAAAAAAAAAAAATAACATCGCTTTTTACTGGATTTTTTTCTTCAATAGCCAGACTCCACCTACTATTTGCCTTATTTAGAGGAGCCAATCTGGGCTGTAGTATGCAGACAACAAGGCTAACCACTAAAGTAAAGTTAGTATAAAGTGAATTGTTTTGCAATTGTTATCAGTTAAATCCAATAAGGGATATATATGTAGCATGGTTAGCCTTGATAAATCAGCAGGGTGCATTTCAAGGTGAGTCTATCTTCAGAGATAAATTACATGAAAAGGGAGCAAAATAGATAATGAAATTATATTACAAAGTAGTTTAATTATGCATAACTAAACAATTTAGGTGCTTACTGACCCTTTACTTTCCTGTTAAGCACTGCATGACAAACTATCTACTAGCATCTTTTAAAAGCACTTTCCTTTTGTTTTGCTACCCAGGAATATACCCTTTGAAAAAGCCCCTATAGTATTCTTTATCTTATCTCCTCTGCAGTGGTTATCCATGGATAGATATAAATTAGCATCTGCATTCATCAAGCTACTGTATCTCCATGTAGAAAACTTTTAGATTAGAGTTCTGGATCTTGTAAGATTCTCTTTAACCTCTTTATAGACAGTGGGAAACAAAAAAATAATTAAAAGAAAAGTAGGCAAAAGATAATTCAATTGTGGGATATTGTTACTTTGTTTTTTAACCAAGCATAAGTAAGCATTTTATAAGGAATTAAAGGGACATTGTGTTCGGGCAAGAAGCAGAAACAGACTTCATTGTATTTAATTATTTGTATTTTATTGCTCAAAAATATAGATAGACAATCCCTTTATTACCCATTCCCTAGTTTTGCATAACCCAACACTGTTATATTGATCATTTTCTAGATATGTGCATTCAAATTCTTTATTAGGATCCGAATGTGGAAGTAACTAGCCAGTGCCACGCGTGCCGTTCAGCTTTTTTTCAGAGCAGGATTTATTCTTGTCAAAGATCACTGCACTTAATGTGGTGATCTTTCACAAGAATAAATCGGGCTCTTAAGCCCAAAGGCATGAGCAGCCACCTACTTCCACATTCAGACCCTAACGAAGGATCTGAATGCATATATCTTGAAATACACCCTCCTGACCTCTCAAGGTTATAACCCTGCTACATATCTGTCCCTAATTAGCTTTAACTGATATCAACTGCAAAACAATTACATTTTTACTAACTTTTCAACTGTGGCTACTTTTGATGTCTGAAGGCTAAAGCCCTGATTGGCTCCTCGACATATGGCAAAAAGTGGGTGGTTTAGCAATTGAAAAATAATTGCAGTAAAAAGAACGTTAATTTGTTTTAAAAGCATTAAGACTTGGCTGATATATTATTCTATAGCAACACAACATAAATGCCTGTATACTGCCCCTTTAAATGGGAGAAAATCTTATAGCACACTGTCCCTTTAAATGTTGGACTGTTCATATTTCTCTGCCTTTTCCTAATCTCACTCCCTTTGGTTCTACTTATAACCATGAACACGATCTTGCTTGCTCTTATAGTCTTTTAATGCTGCAGGGTATCCTAACTTGTTGTCTATTCATATCTCATTAAATTGTATCTCGATAAGTCCTCTTCTCTAGGTATTATACCTTGCAGACAGTCTGCGGCGGGGAGTAGCCGTACTTTTTCAGCTACTGTTCATGTTTCCTGCTCTCCCTTTTCCAACAGTTTTATATTATATACGTGCCAAACATGTATTATTTGTCTTAGATGTGCTGCTGTATCGGAACATTTATTCTAGACACATCCAATATTTCTAGGCCAAATGTCAGTGATCCAAATTCCTTCTCTTACCCCTGTAGGACTGTATCAGGTACAGAAGTCGCAGAGTCAGATGTGCCCCTTAAATCTAACTAACTACAAGACAAGATATAGCCACAGGCAGCGACTTTAAAATAAGTTTTATATGAGATTAGATAGCAGGTGCTTCTCACCTAGATTTGGCAATAAACTGTAACTTGCTAGGTTTAATTTAATTAGGCCAATGAATAGATTGAAGCCTCTCTAGAGTGGAAAGTTATACAAAATTCACACTTTTATGAACTGGAAATGAGATTTAAAGTGAATGTTATTTTTCTCATTCATTTTTATGTTATATTATGTACCTATGGCTTTAGGGAAAAAAAAGGAGTAAATTAGAAAGTTGATTAAAATTGCATTCTCTATCTGAATCATGAAAGAAAACGTTTGGGTTCAGTATCCCTTTAATTATGTTTTTTTAGGGGGGTTTGCTTTCAAAGCTGTTTATATTTAATAAAACTAGCAGGAACTGTACAATTATGTCCAAATGGGTTTTGGACTTTAAAGGGACATAAGACAAATTGGGATAGAGACAAAAAATAATAATCTGTACTTTAATTACTTTACCTGCAAATTTATACTGCAGTGCCTCGCCATTAACCCTTTCTTTTTAGTTTCTGAATTGTAAAGCTCTAACTCCCCCCACACAATTCCTTTTATGGCTGTATCTATATCTATGGTTGCTTTTGGTAGAATAGAAAACTGCACAGGGATTATGTGCTGGAGCTTGCCTAGAAGCTGTGAACTCATTGAAATACATTTTTTTTTGTTTATTTCAGATCCCCAAGACTTACACTGTTGGAAAGGTTAGGTGATTACCTTTCCAACGGTTGGTCTTGGAGGTCTGTAGCTGCTTAGATGCCTGAGATACAGGCTTACAGGCTTCTAAGCAGCATGCCCCCTTTTCCTATACTTAATATTATCATTTTGTTAATAGAGTTGCACGGTGACCTCATCACGTCATTGCGTGTGATGTCACCACGCAAAACGTGAATCCCCGGCGATGCCTGTCCCTATACAGGCACGATCACCAGGGTAGGAGTGGGTGGGAGCCCCTAGATCTTGGCTCAGAGCCGTTGTTAGCACTCAAAGGGTTAAAACAGTGTTTCTCAAATCCAGTCCTAAGGACCCTTAACAGACCAGAAATTCATTATATCTTAACTAGAGCACAGGTGAAACAATCAGCTGATCAGTAACCATGGTTACTAACCTGCTCTCACCCATCAGATGATTATTTCACCTGTGCGCTAGTTAAGATTTAATGAGACTCTGGCCTGGTAAGGGTCCTGTGGACTGGAGTTGAGAAATACTGATCTTAAACATGAAAGTTGAACCCCTTAAGGACCATGCATTTCAGACAAAAACTTCCCCAAAAGACCAGAGCATTTGTAGCATTTTTCCCATCACTACATTTAAACAGAAATAGAGCCTTTTTTTATATTTACCTATCAAAGCTATATATTTATCTTTAGTAGAGAACCCAAAGTATTGATCTAGGTCCATTTTGGTATATTTTATGCCTCCATTTCACCGCCAAATACAATTAAATAAAACATTTTTTTAACTTTTTCACAAACTTTAGGTTTCTCATTGAAATTATTTACAAACAGCTTGTGCAATTATGGCACAAATGGTTGTAAATGCTTCTCTGGGATCCCCTTTGTTAAGAAATAGCAGACATATATGGCTTTGTCATTGCTTTTTGCTAATTAGAAGGCCGCTAATTGCAGCTGCGCACAACACTTTTATTATTCCCTGCAGTGAATGGGCTAATTGGGTATCTTGTAAGGTTCATTTTAGCTTTAGTGTAGAGGTTAGCCTCCCATCTGACACTTCGTGCCCCTTGATCCATCCCTGATCCCTCTCAAACAGCTCTCTTCCCTCTCCCACCCCTCCACTGGTCACCCCATCTTAAAGGGACACTAAACCCAATGTTTTTCTTTCATGATTCAGTTAGAGCATGCAATTTTAAGCAACTTTCTAATTTACTCCTATTATTAATTTTTCTTCGTTCTCTTGCTATCTTTATTTAAAAAGCAGGAATGTGATGCATATGAGCCAGCCCTTTTTTGGCTGAGAACCTGAGTTATGCTTACTTATTGGTGGGTAAATGTAAGCCTCCAATAAGCAAGCGCTTTCCATGATGCTGAACCTAAAATACGCTGGCTGGTAAGATTTACATTCCTGCTTTTAAAATAAAGATAGCAAGAGAACGAAAAAAAAATTGATAATTGGAGTAAATTAGAAAATTGCTTAAAATGTCATGCTTAATCTGAACCATGAAAGAAGAAAATTGGGTTCAGTGTCCCTTTAAGTACTGGCAGACAGTCTGCCAGTATGCAGTTTTAGAAAAAAAAATTAATTTATTTAAAAAAAAAAAATTCTTAAAGGGACACTGAACCCAATTTTTTTCTTTTGTGATTCAGATAGAGCATTCAATTTTAAGCAACTTTCTAATTTACTCTTATTAGCAAATGTTATTCATTCTCTTGATGTCTTTATTTGAAAAGCAAGAATGTAAGTTCAGATGCCGGCCCATTTTGGTGAACAACCTGGGTTGTTCTTGCTGATTGGTGGATAAATTCATCCACCAATAAACAAGTGCTGTCTAAGGTTCTGGACTTTCTTTTTCAAATAAAGATAGCAAGAGAACGAAGACAAATTGATAATAGGAGTAAATTAGAAAGTTGCTTAAAATTGCATGCTCTATCTGAATTACAAAAGAAAAAAATTGGGTTCAGTGTCCCTTTAAGTGTAGGATTAACCCCTTACCTTCTCACCTCCCTGATCCCTCTCAAAAAGCTCTTTAACCCCCCCTCTAACTAAATCTGCCATCTTAGGTTTAATTAAAAAAAAACACACATTTTTTTCTGTAGTGTAGCTTCCCCCTCCCATATCGCTTTCCCACCCTCTAATCCCACTTCCGCTGTATAATTCCCCCTCTCACTCCTCCCCCTACTTCCTTCGCCATCCCTGCCGTTCTTAAGAAAAAAAAATTCTGTAGCATAGCGGTCCAGCCCCTCCTGCCCCCCTCCAGGGATGGGCCGCCCACCTGCCTACCTCCTTACCCTCCCACGCCACCAAAGATTGGCACCACCGCTACCCGATACAGATAGGGCCACAGAGTGGCCCTCTCTGCATTGGTAACTCTGCAACTTTATTTCTGCATTGCCCCTACTTTTAGCGAGCTCGCGACAGAGAGAGGCCCAGGACAGTAGAATCATACAGAGTATGATACTGGTGACCAGCGTCATACAGGGTACACCGTTGGTCCTTAAGGGGTTAATTTATAGATTGATACCCAATCTGGCACTGGTTGTTAGTGCACCCTACTATAGCTCAAGATATAAAAAAGAAGTTTGGACTTGTAATATGCAAAAATAGAAGTTCTGTTGATTTCACTCAAGCACAATAGCACTAATATTTTTGTGCACTTTTTGTGATTTATGCCTGTCTAGTATTGCTGCACTTTTTTTTAATATCTATCTATAATATACAGTCTGCCAACCCCTCTGCGTCTTGTTACTCTTTAACAGTATTTCTTTGTTAGAATATTATGTTATTATTTTTTTTAGTACTTTTTTTGACAAAAAATATTTGGATAAACTCTTAGATATTGTAGTATAAACAAAGATAAATTATTTCTTATTAAATTAACTCTACCCCCTCCCCCCCATTCACACTAATAGAAATTCTATAGTTAAGAAATTTATATTGCACAAATAATCCTTCCTGTAAATAATTTTTTTAACCAAAAAAAAAAAAGCAATTTGGATTTCTGTGCAGCAACATATTTTTCTTTTCTGACAGGAAGTTTATTTTAGTGAGCACATAATTTTGCTGCAGATATGACAAACTACGCTGAGTTATTTTCAGACCAGAAGAGTGAGTGAATGAAAAAGGACTTGAATATTACTGGCGAGGTACCAAAGGTGAAGCACAAATGAGAATAATGATGATTATTATGAACAAAAAAAAAAAGACCGGGGAGTTGGAAATCTAGGTAGAGAAAATAGCATTTACAAAGATATGTCACATCCAGCACCTGTAGTTTCAATCTAATCACGCTAACTAAATAGTAGAATTCTAATATACATAGTTTGTGTGACTAACAGCCTTAAAAAGGATACACTTAAAGGGACATTAAACACTTTGAGATGGTAATATAAAATGATAAATTGTATAAATAAAAAAACTCTCCAATATACTTTCATTATTTATTTTGTCCCCTTTTCCTGTAATTCTATTCTGAAATTGTGAGCTTTTCAGTTCCTGTTAGAAATGGAAGTGCAGAGCATTGTTATATTCCCCACAACCATTGGTTGCACACTCTAGTGACCTATTTATAACTGTCCCTAATTGGCCACTGCAGAGAAGGTAACCTAAGGCAGCTCCCATTGTTTTATAGACACTAAAACTTTACACTTATTTTGTCAATACTTAAACAACTAATGAAACTTTAAAAAATGCATCTACATGTTATTCACAGACTAATCTTTTCTTTGACTGCACCTTTCTATCTAGCATTTATTTAGTGTTTAATGTCCCTTTAAGTTAAGCATCTGCAAAACACATAGGATTAGAGGCATTTTCCTTGTATATAAAAATGTCTGTAGGTAGAAAGTTTGGTATACTGTTATCTCCTGCTGCCTATTATCTAAAGTAGGAGGTGACTTTATATCACAAGAATTTCATTAGATTATCTATACTTCTCAGGTACAGTTAAAGGGACACTCAAGTCAACACAAACTCTTATGATTCAGAAAGAGCAGCAGTTTTAAGACACTTTCCAATTTACTTCCATTGTAAAATTTTGCACAGTCTTTTTTTACTCACACTTTCAGGGGAACAAGATTCTAATGAGCATGTGCACAAGTTCACAGAATATAGGTATACTAGTCAGTGATTAGTTGATGTCTGTCACATGACACAGGGGGCCAGAAAATGGGCGAAAAAATTAATTTGCCAGAACAAAATCTACTGCTTATTTGAAATTCAGAGTAGGTGTTAAATGATTGTCTTTTTATTATGCACTTGCTAATTAGGCAATCCTACTGCATCGAATGGTCCTTTTAAGAAAGATTTTTGTATTTTATAATTTTAACAAATTGATTTAGTAACCCTTAAACCCATTCTGATACATCCTAAATATCAGATTTAATCAGGGCTTGGCTCAAGATATTTTGCTGCCTCGGTCTGTGGATGCAATGATGCCCCCCCCCAGTAGTACAATTACTGTTTAGCATATCAACCTACTAGCCTAGCCGCTGACCTTACTAAGCCTGATTGCAACCAATGCTTATGCACAATTGCACAATAAGTGGGAAGGAAGTTAGGCAAACGATGCACTTGTCCCATCTTGCCCCTGACCAGTTCTATATCTTTGTGCATGATGAGATTGTACTGCTGGGAGCCTACGACTTCTCCCATGGAGACAGAGATCAGGAGTAGTCTGGGTCCGACAGTGACTGACTCAGTCATTGAAGTGATGCCCCTTGTCAAGTGCTGCCTGGGTCCGTTGGACCCACTTGGTCCCATTGTTGTTGTGCCGGCCCTAGATTTAATGTGCAAACACAGTCAGTAGAAAAGTTAGGGAAGGGGTGTCTGAATGTGCAAAAAAAAAGCATGTCAGAATTTCACTAATTAAATGGTCAGTAAAGTCAAAATTAAATTTCATAATTTAAATAGAGCATACAATGTTAAACTTTCTAAATTACTTGTATTATCAAATTTGCTTTGTTCTCTTGGTATCCATTGTTGAAGAGTATGTGCAAGATCAGCAATGCACTACTGGTAGCTAGCTGAACATGTCTATTTAGCCAAGGGTAAGAGGCATATATGTGTAACCACCAATCACCAGCTAACCCCCAGCATTTCTTTGTTGCTCCTGAGCCTACCTAGGTATGCCGAACAACCAAAGATACCATTAGAGTAAAACACATTTGATAACCAAAGCAAATATGCAATTGTATACTCTGAATTATGAAAATGTATTATTGACTTTACTCCCCCTTTAAGCTCCACATTGCAAAAAAATAGATAAAACAAAACATTTTAAATACATTTTGTTAACAAATTTAACCTTTTTTTGCCATAAAGGGATGTAACCTTAAAAGCCTCTTAAAGGGACATTACACTTAAAGGGATATGAAACACAACATGATTCATATAGAGCATTGCATTTTAAACAACTTTCTAATTAACTTCTATTTTTAATTGTCTTTGTTCTCTTTGTATCTTTTGTTGAAAAGCAGGAACATATGCTTATGAGCCGGCTCATTTCTGGAGCACTATATTGCAGCATTTTTACAAGAATGTTATCCGTTTGCAAGAGCACTAGATCGCAGCACTATTTTCTGCCATGCAGTTCTCCAGATGCCTACCTAGGTATCTATTTAACACAATACCATGGGAACAAAGCAAATTTGATAATAGAAGTAAATTGGAAACTTTTTTTTAAAATGGATCAGTGCTTCTCAACTCCAGTCCTCAGGAGTCAGGACCCTTAACAGGCCAGATATTCAATATATCTTAACTAGAGCACAGGTGAAATAATCAGCTGATCAGTAACCACAACTTCTTGTGCAATATTTTTTTTATTCATTTTTATTAGATGGTGTTGTTATGAGTGTAACTGTAATCTGCGTAACTGTTAACGCGCCACTTGTAATCTGGCCCAAAAATTTGTTTAGTATTTATAAACCAGCTGCCGGGGTGCAATTGAAATCAATACATAAAGTTAAGAAATTAAGGAAAGCATTCGCTGTTACTATTGCTTAATTTATTAACGTGGTAAACGTTTTCGGGGGTCTCCCCCGTCCTCGGTTGGTTGGTCTGAGGATGGGGAGACCCCGAAAACGTTTGCCACATTAATAAATTAAGCAATAGTAACGGCGAATGGTTTCCTGGATTTCTTAACTTTATATATATTGTGGTTTGGTGTTCCCAGAACTCCTTGTAATGTTTATCTGCCTGGGTGCTCTCTATTGTATGTATGTAGAAAATCAATGGAAGAAGAGGCACTCACAAGGCTTAATTAGTTCAAATATTCAAAGCTTTAAGATATCCGTCATATGATTAAATCAGTCAACGTTTTATTCCTTATTAACATATATGTGTCCTAAAAATATGCTTTGTTTCTATACAGGTACAGTATGTTACCAAATATATTAGGGGTAATAAAAATGTTTCTTTTATATCTTCAATTAGATACAGTCTTGATAAATGTCCCTGAGAGGACCAAAACATTGACTGATTTAATCCTATGACGGATATCTTAAAGGGGCATAATACTCATATGCTAAATCACTTGAAACTAATGCAGGACAACTGTAAAAATCTGACAGGAAAATATCACCTGAGCATCTCTATGTAAAAAAAGGAAGATATTTTACCTCACAATTTCCTCAGCTCAGCAGAGTAAGTTCTGTGTAAAAAGTTATACTCAGCTGCTCCCAGCTGCAGGTAAAAAAAAAAAAAAAATGAAGAAATGAACAACAGCCAATCAGCATCAGCAGTGCTGAGGTCATGAACTCTTTCTGTGATCTCATGAGATTTGACTTAACTCTTATGAGATTTCATAGTAAGCTTCCTTTACCTGAAATAATATGAGAGTTCACAAGGCTCATCCTTTCAGCTGTCCCAGGACAGACACACTAATATGCTGCTTAGAAATCCTTTACAATGGGATGTGGCTACTGAGGAACTTTTGAGGTAAAATATCTTTCTTTTTTACATAGAGATGTTCAGGTGATATTTTCTAGTCAGCTTTTTACAGCTATACTGCATCACTTTCAAGTGTTTAAACATTTGGGTTTTATGGCCCTTTAAAACAATAAATATTTGAATATTGGATCTAATTAAGCCCTGTGAAGGCCTTTTCTTCCATTGATTTTATATATATATATATATATATATATATATATAATCCTTAGAAGCACATTCTCACTATAGTCCAACACCCTCTAGGGTTCTTGCAAATTAATACATAGAAATACATAGAGGCATTCACTAACTGGTCTTGAGTAAATAGCCATTAATTAGTGCTCTATGGGCCCCATGTATTTAAGGTTAAGCAGACAAGCTTCTCAACTCAAGAAGTTGTCCACTTGCCTTCACAACATACGGGCAGCGGATGAACAGGACTGCTGCTTCTTACATTGCGGGAAGCAGGCACGCATATGCGACCCTGCCCTGCAAGGGCTCCAGAGAAGCTTTTGCTGCTTAGTACATAGAGCCCTAAGACATCATTTTAAGAAGGAGAGAGTTTACCCCGAAAAACTAAGAGCAAAAAATAAATAAAATATATATATATATATATATATATATATATATATATCATTAAAGGGCCATAATACCCAAATGTTTAAACACTTGAAAGTGATGCAGCATAGCATTAAAAGCAGACTAGAAAATATCACCTGAACATCTCTATGTAAAAAAGATAGATATTTTACCTCAAAAGTTCCTCAGTAGCCACATCCCATTGTAAAGGACTTCTAAGCAGCATATTATTATGTCTGTCCTGGGACAGCTGAAGGGATGAGCCTCGTGCACTCTCATGTTATTTCCCTATTCAGTTTAGGGAAGTTTACAATGAAATCTCATGAGAGTTAAGCCAAATCTCATGAGATCACAGTAAAAGAGTTCATGAACTCAGCACTGCTGATGCTGATTGGCTGCTGTTCATTTCTTCATTTTTTATTTTTTTTTTACCTGCAGCTGGGAACAGCTGAGTATAAATTTTTACACAGAACTTACTCTGCTGAGCTGAGGAGATTGTGAGGTAAAATATCTTTCTTTTTTACATAGAGATGCTCAGGTGATATTTTCCTGTCAGCTTTTTACAGTTATACTGCATCAGTTTCAAGTGATTTAGCATATGAGTATTATGTCCCTTTAAGCAATAGAAGGAAGAACTTATCAGCCAATGAAAATTAGTGGGAAGTAGGTATCCGCTAATAAGAATTAGAAGCAAGTATCTATCTGCCAATAAGCATTAGCAGGATGTGCTAAACTGATACAGCTTTATTAGTTTGTTTAGATTTACACATATGTACAGGATGTTTAAGTCCTGGTATTTCATATATAAAATATAAACTGCAACATTCCTGTAACCAAATGAATGTATAGCATATGTGCAGTCAATCTTATATATTTTTGCTGGTGGATTGGAATACTGCTGTCAAATTGTAACCACACAAAGTATACAGAGATTTGGATGCATTTGAAAAGCTGATGATAAGTGGGTAATTAAAGTGAAGGTAAACTTTGATGAATAAAAACCCAGTTTTTAAAAATACTATTAAAAACAGGGGCACTTTCATTTGTCAAAGTTTACAAAGCAACTGTTTTGTTTATAAACTTACCTTTCTTCTCTTCACAGCCAGAGCAGCTTCCCCCACCCGGAGATCTTCACACGTCCGCAATGACAAATCCGGCTTCCTCCAATCATGGCTTTCCCCCCAGGGGAATAATTGCCTGAGGCCATGCCGTGATTGGAGGAAGCCAGATTAGTCATTGCTGACGTGTGAAGAGAGGATCTCCGTGCGGGGGAAGCTGCTCCAGCTGTGAAGAGAATAGAGGTAAGTTTTAAAACAAAACGGCTGCTTTCTAGACTTTGATGAATGAAAGTGCCCCTGTTTTTAAAAGTATTTTTAAAAACCGGGCTTTCATTCATCAAAGTTTACCTTCACTTTAAGGGTCTTTCAAATAAATTAAAATGGCTTAAAATATGAAAACTGTTGAAAATTCAAGCTTTATGTGGAAACGCTGATTAAAAGAGGCCAGTAACTAGTTGCTCCACAAGTGGTCCTTTTTTTTTGTGTGGAAATTTCCTTTTTCTAAAAATATTTTATTATCCTACAATCTTTGTAAGATAAATAAACTCAAAAATCTAATTAATAACACTTTCTTAATTACTATAATGCTTTGTTATGATTTAATAATTTAACAACAATACACATAATTATGATTTAATAAGTTAACAGTTAAATAAAATGAAACACCAAAAAGATGCTAAGAATGATGTGTTCAAAGCAAAGATTATACTGAGAGTTATATGCAGATATATATTTGTTTAAAGTTATATTAGTTGTTTAAATATTGAAATAATAAGTGTAAAGTTTTAGTGTCCATAAGGCAAATGGGTGCTGCCATTTTGTTTCTTCACTTCTGAGGCCAATTACAGACAGTTGTAAATGAATCACATGATTATGCAACCAATCACAGTAATATGCAGCATAGCAGAACCAAATCTGGGGTTTGCACTTGCACTCTTAACCCACAATTTTCAAATTAAAGGGTCTTGAAGCTAAATCTTTTTTTTCCTTTCATGATTCAGACAGAGCATGTAATTTTAATCAACTTTCCAATTTACATCTATTATCAAATTTGCTTGATTCTGTAGGTATCTTTTGTTGAAGAAGCAGTAATGCACTACTGGAAGCTTCCTCTGCACCTCTGGTGGACCAATGACAAGCGGCATATATGTGATGCCACCAATCAGCAGCTAGGTTACTGCAATGCATTGCTGTTCCAGAGCTTACCTAGAAAAGGGTATCAGGAGAATGGAGCAAATTAGATAATTGAAGTGAAGTGGTAAGTTGTTATAAATTGCATGTTCTTTCTAAATCACGAAAGAAAATTTTGGGGTTTCATGTCCTTTCAACCACTTTGACATGAATGAAGATGCCTCCTCATCATTCACATCTGTAATGCAGTGCAGATGACCAGCATAGTTTTGTCTTTCAGAGGGTCCCCCTCCTGATCCAAATCCTGGGAACCCGGCATTGCAGACGGGGAAAGGAGACTGCAAGTTCTTTACCCATCACTGTCTCATCCTTGTAGACCTTGTGATGTCACCACCTGAGCCCATGGCGATGTCACAGTGGGGCGTGGCTAGCTGCCAAAACTGCAAGTAAGAGACAGCTAGTCAGGGGGCTGGGGAAGAGGTTTTTGAAGCCAATATCTAAGTCCCTAGTTGAAAGAGGGGAATCTGCCCTTTTAAATGAGGGGTTGCATGCCCCTCTAATTTGCAAGTGATTGCTGTAAAAAAGGCAATTACCTGCAGCAGTATTGAAAATAGTTTTTCATTTGAGGGGGAGGGGCTCTAACAGAGCCCCTTTCTCCCCCTGTTTGGTCTAAAGGGGCAAGAGACCCTTTCAAATGAGAGGTCTTCTGCCCCTGTACGTTGCAGGTGATTTCTGTAAAAACGGTGGTTACCTGCAGCGCCTGCATTTAAACCTGAGGTGGGGTGGAGCTCTAACGGAGTTAGCACTCCACTTGTAATCTAGCCCTTTATCTAATTTGCTTTGTTTGCTTGGTATTGTTTTTTGAAGGATTAGCAATGCACTACTGGGAGTTAGCTGAACAAATCAGGTGAGCCAATGAGAAGAAGCATATACGTACAGCCACCAATTAGCAACTAACTCTCAAAAATTAATGCTCCTGAGTCTCCATAATTTTTCTTTACAACACATGGTACCAAGAGAAAGAAGCCAATTAGATAACAGAAATAAATTGGAAAGTTGATTAAAATTGCATGCTTTATCAGGAAAGATACATTTTTAGTTTTATGTCCCTTTAATGTTCCTTTTATGCAAATTTCAGTTTGCTAAGTAATACACAATTCATTTGCCTGGGGAATGGGTAGCAAAGGCTTTACTTATCTTTTTAAACGATAACAATTTCAGTGTTCACTGTCCCTTTAAACTTCTTGTTCCATAAAGGGACACTAAACCCAATTTTTTTCTGTAATGATTCAGATAGAGCATGCCATTTTAAGCAACTTTCTAATTTACTCCTACTATCAATTTTTCTTTGTTCTCTTGCTATCTTTATTTAAAAAGTAGAAAATGAAAGCCCATTTTAGGTTCTGAACCTTGGATAGCACTTGCTTATTGGTGGATAAAATTAGCAAACCAATAAGTAAGCATAACCCAGGTTCTCAACCAAAAATGGACCGGCTCTTAAGCTTTACATTCCTGCTTTTTAAATAAAGATAGCAAGAGAACGCATAAAAAAATTGATAATAGGAGTAAATTAGAAAGTTGCTTAAAATTGCATGCTCTATCTGAATCATTAAAGAAAAAATGTGGGTTTAGTGTCCCTGTTACACTTGATAATACTTCAGTTCGTGCAACACATTTTTATGGTCTTATAACAATGCTGTTTATTTACTTCATCTTTTTCTCAACATGCACAAAACACATATTCAGAGATTCATAACCCTATCTGATTGCTAAACATGTGATTGTAGCCTAAAGAATCCTATAGCCTTTTGCTTTTTAATCTGTTATGAATCAAAAAGCTTTGGTATAATCCATCAAACATTTATACAATTCGTCACTCAAGAAATCCAAATCTTAAAATGATTTGTGAATCACCATCTTGTATGACTGAACCTGAAAGGATAAAAAACTAATACCACTACAGACTATCAGTTAGGTTTATACCATAGAGAAGCAGATGTGCAGCTGCCATGGATATGTGTCAGCAAGAAAGAAAAAAGTTAGTATTTTGTATTTGATTTATTCTTTTATGTTCCATGAGATCTATCATTCATTTTACTGGTCAGTGATATCTCTTCCTGAATTATCCTCCACTAAATCACAAGATAGTCTGATAGGTTCATTTTATAAATCCATTCTCTTCATTCTTTCACCTTCCAAGGAGTGTCTTTTAGAAAGCAATGCTTTTCTTAAAGGGCTGTTACATTATATATTTTTCTTTGGTACATTTTTCCAGAATAAAACTACTTTTTCTTTTTTTTTTGTGCATGGGAAGGCTTGCCTCTACCTACCAGTAGGCTATGCCCACACAAGCCAAAGATCATTTAAAGAGACATGGAACCCAATATTATTTTACTTTCATGGTTCAGCTAGAGCATGAAATTATAAACAACTTTACGTAAGATTACAAGTGGTGCGCTAAACCCGGTGCATAAATAACGCTAAATATTTAGTGGTATCGCACTTTCCATAACGCTGCCATTACAAGTTACAGAAAAACCTTCTTTTGTTGTGCGTTATGGTGCATTAAGCTCCATACCGCACAAAAGCCAAGGCCTGACTTGACGTGCTCGTGCACGTTTTCCCCCATAGACATCAATGGAGAGAAAGTGTTAGAAAAAACACATGCGATTGCGGGATGGAGATCACTATAACGCAATCCCCATTGAGGTCTATGGGGACAAGAAGGTTACGTAAAAACCTAACACCCTAACATAAAACCCTAGTCTAAATACCCCTAATCTGCCCCCCCCCCCGACATTGCCGACTGTAATTAAAATTATTAACCCTTAATCCGCTGCACACCTGCATCGCTAACACCTAAATAAACCCATTAACCTCTAAACCGCCGGCCCTCCACATCGCAACACACTAAATTAAACTATTAACCCCTAAACCTAACACCCCTTAACTTTAACCTAAAGTTACAATATAACTAACTTTAAATAAAAAAAAACTTACCTGTGAAATAAAATCTAAGCTTTAACTAAACCTAATAAAATAAAAAATATCTAAGATTACAAAAAATAATAAACAAAATTATCCAAAATAATAAACATTCAACCTAATCTAATATCCCTATAAAAAGAAAAAAGCCACCCCAAAATAAAAACACCCCCTAATCTAACAAAAACTACCAATAGTCCTTAAAAGGGCCCTTTGTAGGGCATTGCCCTGAAGTTGCGATGTAGGGGGGCCGGCGGTTAAGGGATTAATCGGTTTATTTAGTTTTGGCTATGTGGGGGGTCGGCGGTTTAGGGGTTAATACTTTAATTTACTGTTGGTGATGTGGGTGGGCGGCGGATTAGGGGTTAATAAGTTTAATAAAGTATTTGCGATGTGGGGGGATGGCGGTTTAGGGTTTAATAGTGTAGTTTATGGGTGTTTGTGTACTTTGTAACATTTTTGTTATGAGTTTTATCAAACATTTTTGTTTCGCAAAACCCATAACTACTGGTGTTTTATCGCGGAATGGATCACTGCGGTATAATCTATAACGCTAGCATAATAGCCTGACCGAAAAACTTGTAATACAGGAGATCCGGAAAATTCCACACTCAAAAGCCATTTTTTGAGTGTGGAATGGAGAGTTGCAGTATAGGATAAAATGCTAGCAGTTTAGCCATACCGCCGCGACTTGTAATACGGGTCACCCGCCATTCCGCGTGCAATGGTCATTTTTTCAGCGATATAGCCGTACCGCTCAAATTGTAATCTTGCTATTTGTAATTGACTTCTATTAAAACATTTTCTTTGAACTCTTGATATCTTTTGTTGAAAAGCATGGATGTAAGCACAGGAGCGTGCACAAGTCTGGATCACTATATGGCAGCAGTTTTGGAAGAATATTATCTATAAGCATGAGCACTAGAGGGCAGCACTATTTCCTGTCATGTAGTGCACCAGACAGCTACCTAGGTATCTCTTTTTACAAAGAATAACATGGGAATGAAGCAAATTGTATATTATAAGTAAATTGGAAGATTTTTTTTAAATTGTATGCTCTGCCTTAATTACAAAAGAAAAATATTAGGTTTTAATCTCTAAACATGCAATATGTATTATATGTTTCACTATTCATTTATAAACTCTGCACACTTGTAGATATCTGTTATCTGACATTTTGATTCTAGGTAAAGGGATATTATACTGTACATTATCTCCCCTGTGATGTGTTGCCAATTATCAATTTTTCCTGCTGGAGTGTATTAAATTGTTTACAAAAGCTTCTTCACCTTTATTTTGTCATTTAAAAAAGATTATTTAAAACACCACCTATACCTAAAATATGAATACTGCAGTATTCTCTATAGAAAATAAATGCAAACAAGTCACAGAAATCAGCCTACCAGGGCTTGGAATACAATCAATCAAAGGGACACTGAACCCAAATGTTTTCTTAAGTGATTCAGATAGAGCATGTAATTTTAAGCAACTTTCTAATTTACTCCTATTATCAATTTCTCTTTTTCTCTTGCTATCTTTATTTGAAAAAGAAGGCATCTAAGTTATGTGTTTGGTTCAGAACCCTGGAAAGCACTTGTTCATTGGTGGATGAATTTATCCACCAATCAGCAAGAACAACCCAGGTTGTTCACCAAAAATGGTCCGGCATCTAAACTTACATTCTTGCATTTCAAATAAAGATACCAAGAGAATGAAGACATTTTGATAATAGGAGTAAATTAGAAAGTTGCTTAAAATTGCATGCTCTATCTGAATCACAAAAGAAAACAATTGGGTTCAGTGTCCCTTTAACATCTGCTATCAGAGAGAGAGTCAAGATAATGAGGCTGGGATCTCATTGAGCAAAAACTGTTTAATTCAAATACACAAATGAACATAAATGAACAATTTCTTATGTATTTATTAACCTGCAAGTCATTGGGAACACATTATGAGGAAACCAATTTGGTTGTTATCTGCACAATGCATGTTTGATCATCCTGGGGTGGGGGCACTTGCAGAGCTGATTGCACCCTCCCACACACATTTAACGCTAGCTGGGAGTGCTGGCCTGCTAAGGAAGCCGGATTGGAGGGAGTTTGAAACCCCCATTTTCAGTTCTCTTAAGGCTCAGAAGTCCCCAAGAAATACCTTCTGAAAGGCATTTACCTTCTCTTTAAAAACAGTTTGTGAATTAGGATATACAGTTTAATCTTTTTTTAATTAAATTAAATAACACACTTTTTGCAGGCTGTTAGTCTCTGCAATTTTAACAAGTCATCACAAATTTACAGGGTCACTTTTTTAAAGCTCAAAAGCCCCTCTTTAAAATAAAGTCTCTTTGTAGGTTTTATTATCCAAGTCATCAATGTGGTAATAGTGATCACCTGGTGTGAATAAATATGCTTTTATTTGAGTAGAGGCTCATGGAAGACAACTTTATCTTGGCTGTGCTAGTCTTGATTTATGCAGTTATTCACCTCTTGGTGAGATGATATATACTCATCAGGATGCTATGCAACATTACAGTTATGTAGCAAGCTTCTGCTATAAAGCTTGTGTGACTTCCTTTTTGCCTTCTTGCACAGTTATTCCGATATTGGGCTACATTTTGAGTGGAGCACAAATTATCACTCTCGCTCGCGTGTTAATTTCGTTAGACTGAGGCTTCTATTGAGAATCTAATTGCGTTCGTATTACAAATAAAAAGTTTGCGCACGAGCGTAAACCTGATGCGTGCAAATATTGCGATGCATTCTTCTCCCATAATCAATGGAGCGAGAAAACTTATTAAAAAATCCTAACACCAATACTTGCACGCTAACTGTAACTGTATATATTTAAGAGCGCCAACCCGACATGAAATATTAAAATTTCACATTCCAATGTTCTTCATATAGCAGAATATGTTCTATTTATTATTAAAAACACATTTCTGTATATATAAATAAAAAGAGAGAAGCGCTCAACCTGGGAACGAACAATAGCATAATAGCTTGTTCTATGGCTAGTTACCACCCAAGAAGCAGCCTCTTTTTGCCCAACATGTGCCTTTCACAGAGAAGAACTTTCCTGAAACATATCAGTCTGATCCTGACTTAACAGTACAGTCCAGCCCCGAAATACCAGGCAATCCCTCTCTGAACGAGAGAAACAGCCAAACCCCAGACGTACGTTTCAGCCTATTGTGGGCCTCGTCAGTGAGGTGCAGCCATATCCCTCTAGGCACAATTAGCAATGGGTCCACTTCTGGATTTCTGCATCACACTTAGGGAGACTTCCCAAAATGTCATAATTGGCATAAATAAAAAGAGATAAGCGCTCAACCTGGGAATGAACAATAGCATAATAGCTTGTTCTATGGCTAGTTACCACCCAAGAAGCAGCCTCTTTTTGCCCAACATGTGCCTTTCACAGAGAAGAACTTTCCTGAAGCATATCAGTCTGATCCTGACTTCACAGTACAGTACAGCCCCGAAATACCAGGCTATCCCTCTCTGAACGTTCAGAGAGGGATTCCCAGGTTGAGCGCTTCTCTTTTTTTATTTATGCCAATTATGACACTTAGGGAAGTCTCCCTAAGTGTGATGTGGGAATCCAGACATGGACTGGTTGCTCAGTGTGCCTAGAGGGATATGGCTGCACCTCACTGACGAGGCCCACAATAGGCTGAAACGTACGTCTGAGGTTTTGGTGTTTCTCTCGTTCAGAGAGGGATTGCTTGGTATTTTGGGGCTGGACTGTACTGTGAAGTCAGGATCAGACTGATATGCTTCAGGAAACTTCTTCTCTGTGAAAGTCACATGTTGAGCAAAAAGAGGCTGCTTCTTGGGTGGTAACTAGCCATAGAACAAGCTATTATGCTTTTGTTCTTTCCCAGGTTGAGCGCTTCTCTCTTTTTATTTATGCCAAATATGAGACTTAGGGAAGTCTCCCTAAGTGTGATGCGGGAATCCAGACATGGACCCGTTGCTCAGTGTGCCTAGAGGGATATGGCTACACCTCACTGACGAGGCCCACAATAGGCTGAAACGTACATCTGGGGTTTTGCTGTTTCTTTTGTTCAGACATGGATTGCCTGGTATTTCGGGGCTGGACTGTACTGTGAAGTCAGGATCAGAATGATTTGCTTAATGAAAGTTCTCTGTGAAAGGCACATGTTGAGCAAAAAGAGGCTGCTTCTTGGGTGGTAACTAGCCATAGAACAAGCTATTATGCTTTTGTTCGTTCCCAGGTTGAGCTCTTCTCTCTTTTTATTTATGCCAAATATGACACTTATGGAAGTCTCCCTAAGTGTGATGCGGGAATCCAGACTTGGACCCGTTACTCAGTGTGCCTAGAGGGATATGGCTGCACCTAACTGACGAGGCCCACAATAGGCCAAAACGTACGTCTGGGGTTTTGCTGTTTCTCTTGTTCAGAGAGGGATTGCCTGGTATTTCGGGGCTGGACTATACTGTTAAGTCAGGATCAGACTGATATGCTTCAGGAAAGTTCTTCTCTGTGAAAGACACATGTTGAGCAAAAAGAGGCTGCTTCTTGGGTGGTAACTCACCATAGATTAAGCTATTATGCTTTTGTTCGTTCCCAGGTTGAGCGCTTCTCTCTTTTTATTTATGACATTTCTGTATATATCTGTATATATTTATAGCTATATATCTATTCCTATAGATATATAGGTATAGATATATATAGAAATATATTTAATAATATAAAGTACATCCTTATTATTATTATTATTTGAATAAACAGTACAATATTATATATGAAGGGCTAGATTACAAGTGGCGCAGGATTTTTATTGCCATCGTGAAAACTCATTAGAGATCAGTTTTTTGTTTTAATCGTATCGTATTTCTATTACAATAAGAAAACGTATTTTGCGCAAGCGGTAACCCGCACAAAAATCCTAAATTAATTTTTCACGTGCATGTATTCCCCTATAGAAATCACTGGAGAAAAAAAAAAGTAGAAAATAAAATAACACCCAAGATCGCGCAAACACGATAACATTTTCGCAATTCCCAAATAAGTCAATGTAGAAAATATAATTGTTAAAAAAACACCAATCCCAAAGCATAGCATATTCGTATTAGCAAATGTGACATATTTACAGTAAATACATAGTTAAAATCTTTATTAAATATGAATATTGCACATATATGTTTTATCATGTTTTCATCTACTTAATGGCAAAGGGCTCTAATGCACTTATATATATGTCTATATGTGTGTACATTTGAATCTATGTGTTTATATTTGTATATATGTCTATATGTGTGTACATATGTATTTATGTGTTTATAATTGTATATATGTCTATATGTGTGTACATATGTATTTATGTGTTTATATTTGTATATATGTCTATATGTGTGTACATACTGTATGTATTTATGTGTTTATATTTGTATATATGTCTATATGTGTGTACATATGTATTTATGTGTTTATATTTGTATATATGTCTATATGTGTGTACATATGTATTTATGTGTTTATATTTGTATATATGTCTATATGTGTGTACATATGTATTTATGTGTTTATATTTGTATATATGTCTATATGTGTGTACATATGTATTTATGTGTTTATATGTGTATATATGTCTATATGTGTGTACATATGTATTTATGTGTTTATATTTGTATATATGTCTATATGTGTGTACATATGTATTTATGTGTTTATATTTGTATATATGTCTATATGTGTGTACATATGTATTTATGTGTTTATATGTGTATATATGTCTATATGTGTGTACATATGTATTTATGTGTTTATATTTGTATATATGTCTATATGTGTGTACATATGTATTTATGTGTTTATATTTGTATATATGTCTATATGTGTGTACATATGTATTTATGTGTTTATATTTGTATATATGTCTATATGTGTGTACATATGTATTTATGTGTTTATATGTGTATATATGTCTATATGTGTGTACATATGTATTTATGTGTTTATATTTGTATATATGTCTATATGTGTGTACATATGTATTTATGTGTTTATATGTGTATATATGTCTATATGTGTGTACATATATATTCATGTGTTTATATGTGTATATATATGTAACTCAAAACAATGTGATGGTGCACAAAAGGATATATAATAGAAACTGGGTTAATAAGTCCCACAAATAAGTTGCTTGTAGGTTGAAAAGATGTCACCTCCCAAAAAGAAAAAACTGCAAAGAGTGAAGTTCTGTAAAACACTATGGCATAAGAAATAAGCCGTAAGTGTACTCACATACTCCAGAGCTTAAAATCAAGCTCTAGATATAAACTCTTCTTGAGACTCCAACTGGAGACATAGAAGTGGAACTGGAATGAATCGTATTAAAACAATTTTATTTAAAAAGTGATATCACCAGGCTTACATGAGAGACAATACCAAGGCAAGAACCTCCGCTAATATGGACCATTTGAACAAACAATGTCTCTTGATTTGCGGTCCTTGACAAAGCCAAGCAGTAATTGGTGAAACAAACGTGGAAGAATGCTGTGGCGGCACCAAAACGGTGGGGACTAATTATGGTGAAAAGAGTAGAGTTTAAAATTCTTACTTGCGCTGCTATGTGTTAGAGGTAAGCTGCTTCTCCTATGATACTCCCCCTGAGATATCAGATATGGTAATCAGAAAAAAAAGTTGTGGTGTGGCGAAACAGCGCAAAAATTGCTTAAACCTCTATAGAGAAAAACTGAATATTTGTAAGAAAAAAATCAAAACTCAAAAAATAATCAAATAATTTTGATGGAATTTGAAAGAGAATTGTACGGGCATACAAAAACACGGATACAACTTCCTTTTTGCCTTAGCGGATATACAAATATGGACTAAACTCTGTTATTTTAATTTTTTTAAAAATACCCATACGGATATACAGACTACTGAAACTGGTTTTATATAACTGCATACCATTAAAGGGACATTAAACACTTTGAGATGGTAATATAAAATGATAACTTGTATATAATAAAACAACTCTGCAATATACTTTCATTATTTATTTTGTCCTCTTTGCCTGTAATTCCCTTCTGAAATTGTGAGCTTTTCAGTTCCTGTTAGAAATGGAAGTGCAGAACACTGTTAAATCCAGCACAACCATTGGCTGCACACTCTAGTGACCTATTTATAACTGTCCCTAATTGGCCACAGCAGAGAAGGTAACACAAGTTACAACATGGCAACTCCCAGTGTTTTATAGACACTAAAACTTTACACTTATTTTGTCACTTTTTAAACAACTAATGAAACTTTAAAAAATACATCTACATTTTAGTAATGGACTAATCTTTTCTTTGAATGCATCATTCTATCTAGCATGTATTTAGTGTTTAATGTCCCTTTAACTGAACTAACATACAGATTTTTCATAAAACATATGGATTCAGGACATTTTGTTTAACCAGTAGTGCAGAGCATTCTTAGCTTATTAGGTCGGCCGACCGTTTTTTTATCTACATTATTCAAAGTAAATATAAATACTTATATTGTTTGACTATGTGGTTTTAAAACAATAAATGCACTTTGGAGTATCTAATAAAGTAAGCTTTACGTTTATAGTACAACATTGTATCTATACACAGAGGTTTTACCACTAGGCGACGGGCGTACATAGCTTTAGACTAGTTTTAAATTCTTCCTAGAGATACTTCGGATTCACATAACTAGATATAATTCTCTTTCAAATTCCATCTAAATTATTTGCTTATTACAATTACTTTTGAGTTTTGATTTTTTCTCACAAATATTCAGTTTTTCTTTATAGAGGTTTAAAGGGACACTGTACTCAAAAATGTTCTTTTGTGATTCAGAAAGAGCATGCCATTTTAAGCAACTTTCTAATTTACTCCTATTATCAATTTTTCTTCGTTCTCTTGCTATCATTATTTGAAAAAGAAGGCATCTAAGCTTTTTTTTGGTTTCAGTACTCTGGACAGCACTTTTTTATTTGAATTTATCCACCAATCAGCAAGGACAACCCAGGTTGTTCACCAAAAATCATCTAAACTTACATTCTTGCATTTCAAATAAAGATACCAAGAGAAAGAAGAAAATTCGATAATAGGAGTAAATTAGAAAGTTGCTTAAAATTTCATGCTCAATCTGAATCACGAAAGAAATTTTTTGGGTACAGTGTCCCTTTAAGCAATTTTTGCGCTGTTTCTTACACAGGAAACTATGAAAAGACCTTTGTCCTTAAAAGGTTAAATATTTTTTAATTTTTTTCTAAATGGGGTAGCTGAAATCAGAAATATTAATGGCAGGGTATAAAATGAGATAATGTTTGGCTTGAAAACTGTTAAAATATTAAAAAAAAATTAAAAAAATAATAATAAAATAACAATAAAAAAATAATAATTCAAATGTATTCAATTTTGACAGTTAGGTTCAGGGGATTTGGATTTTTTTCCATAATCTTTATTCCAACCAGTTAGATCAAGGTGGATTTCTAAAGCTTTTATTGTTTTAAATATTCCATTTGTATTTTTTTAGTTCAAATATAACAGTTTGGTTACATTATTATATTTAACATGTGAATTAATCAGTAAACAAAAGTTTTCTGAAAGCCACAAATAAATAATATTTTTAAAGAATTATTTTAAAGGGTCAGTAAAGTTAAAGGACCAGTTAATACAGTAGATTTGCATAATCAACAAATGCAAGACAACAAGACAATGCAATTGCCCTTTGTCTAAACTTCAAATGAGTAGTAGATTTTTTTTTCTGACAATTTTAAAAGTTATGTCTTTTTCCACTCCCCCTGTACCATGTGACAGCCATCAGCCAATCACAAATGCATACACTTACCATGTGACAGCCATCAGCCAATCACAAATGCATACACGCTTATTCTGGGAATTCTTGCACATGCTCAGTAGGAGCAAGTAACTCAAAAATTTTAAATATAAAAAGACTGTGAACATTTTGTTAATGGAAGTAAATTGGAAAGTTGTTTAAAATTGCGTGCTGCATCTGAATAATGAAAGTTTAATTTTGACTTGAGTGACCCTTTAAGATCCTTTGTTGAAAAACATACCTAGGTAGACTCAAAATCAGCAATGCTCTACTTGGAGCTAGCTGCTGGTAGGTGGCTTCACATATATGCCACTTGTTATTGGCTCACCCAATGTATTCAGCTAGCTCCCAGCAGTGTACAAAGGATACCAAAAGAATGAAGCAAATTTGATAATAGAAGTACATTAAAAAGTTCTTTGAAATTGTATGCTCTATTTGAATCACTAAAAAATTGTTTTCTTGTCACATAATTCATTTTTATAATTACTGTATTTCCACAGATATGTTACTGATTCATAAGTAACCCACCCCCCTAAGCCACACCTTTTGGGGCAGTATTTAATGAGTGAGCATTGCAGCCCACACAAAGGCTCCCCTCACCCCTTATCTTCCTGTTGTAGAGAGTGCAACTGATGCAGCAAGCACAGGAATAAGGAACAGCGCATGCGCACCATGTCTGCTCAGGAAAGTTTGGGGGACAGACTAAAACTAGCATGCACACCTTCGATGTATAAGGAACAATATTATTGGCTAAACTTAAAAATACTCTAAAAATAAAAATAAAGGAATGGAGCTAAGTAAGACTAGCTGACTCTCCCCTAAGTTAAGAACTTATTTGCTTTATCTTTAATAAAACATTTAAAGGGAAGCTGAAACCACATTTTTTCTTTCATGTTTAAGATAGATCATGCAATTTTAAGCAACTTTCTAACTTACTCCTATTATGATTTTTTCTTTGTTCTTTTGGTATCTTTATTTGAAAAAGCTGGAATATAAGCATAGGATTTGGCCCATCTTTGGTTCAGCACCTGGGTAGTACTTGCTGATTAGTGGCTAAGGGGTCAATTTATCAAAGGCTTTCGCCAGCCTTTGAGCCCTTATGCCTGCAGGTTTTCACACGAGAACCTGCACACCGTATTTAACAAGCAGCGGTCATCAGACCGCAGCTTTGCTAACCTCTTCGCCACCTCTTGTTTGGCGAAATTCAATCTCCCCAGTCTTTTCTGACCGGAGAGATTGACAGCTCCTGTTCGTGCATGATTGGCTGTGCGCGGGCAGTGAGCAGAATTGCACGGAGTCGTAAAATAGCGCTCGTGTGCAATTCTGAATTCCTCCAGGAGAATTCAGACCACCAGAGGCGAGCTGCGGCGGACAGGGGCGCATATATGCGTCCCTGTCTGCCTCAGCTTGATAAATCACCCCCTAAATGTACCCACCAATCAGCAAGCGCTATCCTGGGCGCTGAACCAAAAATGGGCTGTCTCCTATGCTTACATTTCCACTTTTTCAAATAAAAATACCAAGAGAATGAAGAAAAATTGATAATAGGAGTAAATTAGAAAGATGCTTAAAGTACCATTCTCTATCTGAATCATGAAATAAAGAATTTGGGTTCAGTATCCCCTTAAGGCATGAAATGTGCAACGCATATATCTAGTACAAATGGCTTTTTAAAACGTATGCTTACTGTCTCTTTAACTAAATACAGCTTCCATCACATTTGGGTTTACTGCAGTAAAATAAAGGTTGCAGTTTCCTCTCAATTTCAAGGGAATTTTTACTTTAAATTTATTAAAATATCCTGGGGGAATAGAAGTGCTCTACCTTTGCAGAGTCAAATAATGATAAATAAGGACGCAGCTGTCTGATGCAATAAAATCTGCTTGTGACTGTTTGTATATTAAACGTCTGATCAAAAGCTAGCGAGTGGTTGTAAATGTATACCATATATCAAGTAGTGTCACGTAAAATGAATCCATGGGACATTAGAAGAGACATCAGGTTTACATCCTAGAGTAAACAATTCAACTTCATCTTCCCAGCAGTCTGTGATCTTGAAACTATTTTAAGATAAAATAGATATGTTCCCCTATCATATTTCAATAAGGCCACATACTGTATACAGTGAAAACACAGGTACATTCAAAATAGACTGATTACGACCAACAGGAATAAAGAAATTATAACCCATATAAAAGAAAATATATAAAAAAAATATTATAACCCATATTAAAAAATATATATATAGTTTATGTATGTGTGTGTATTCTTCTTATTATTTTATATATATATATATATATATATATATATATATATATATATATATATATATATATATATATATATATATATATATATATATAAAAAAAACAAGGGTGACACAGTTTTAAAAAAGGAATCTCCTTTCCTAAATTAATTGGATTAAATTAATTTCACTATTTTTTTTCCTAAATTTCATTTTTTTTGTTTTTTTACTACTGGTCCATTGGTCAAATAGTAGGTCAGAAAGAATATTATTTAGTTAAGATACAAATTGAGAATATAATTAAGAATATATGAATGCGCAGTATGGTTGCCCCTGAGTTAAGTCATGCTTGGGGGTCGATCCGATATAAAGCGTCGCCCGCAAAAGCCGGCGACGCCAATAATTGCGCGGATTTGGTATCCTATATACGGCGTAACCTAGAAGTTACGCCCGTATATTTCTGCCGTCGCCCGCAGTTTTTTGGGCTATAGGCAGGTATACCAAACCCGCGCAGTTTGGTATCCAATATGCAGCGTAAGGACTTACGTGGCGAAAATGGAGAAAACTTACTCCATTTTCACCTCGCCACAAAAAGCAGCCGTAAGAAGCCTTACGCTGACTATTGGAGCCCCGTAACTCCCTAAACTAGCTGCTAAAATAAACCTAACACCTAACGCATGCGCAATGTCTATCTCCCTGTCAACCGCGATCTTCTAAAATAAACCTAACACCTAACGCATGCGCAATGTCTATCTCCCTGTCAACCGCGATCCCCCCCCCCGAAATCCCTAATAAAGTTATTACCCCCTAAAACGCCGCTCCCCGACCCCGCCGCCATCTACATAAACTAACCCCCTACTGTGAGCCCCTAAAACCGCCGCCATCTACCTTATCTATCCCGTAATCTGACCCCTTACACCGCCGCCACCTATATAAAAATTATTAACCCCTAATTTAATCTACCTACCCCCGCCGCCAGCTATATTATCTATATTAACCCTAAGTATATTATAGTTAATATAGTTATTACATTATATATATTAACTATATTAACCCTAATTATATTAGGGTTAATATAGTTAATATAGTTACTATAGTATTTATATTAACTATATTAACTCTATCTAACCCTAACACCCCTAACTAAATTTATATTAAATTAATCTAATTCATTTATAAACTAAAATATTCCTATTTAAATCTAAATACTTACCTATAAAATAAACCCTAAGATAGCTACAATATAATTAATAATTACATTATAGCTATGTTAGGGTTAATATTTATTTTACAGGTAAATTGTTAATTATTTTAACTAGGTATAATAGATATTAAATAGTTATTAACTATTTAATATCTACCTAGTTAAAATAATTACCCAATTACCTGTAAAATAAATCCTAACCTAAGTTACAAATACACCTACACTATCAATAAATTAAATAAACTACAAACATCTATCTAAAAATACAATTAAATTAACTAAACTAAATTACAAAAAAAAACAAACACTAAATTACAAAAAATAAAAAAAAGATTACAAGATTTTTAAGCTAATTACACCTATTCTAAGCCCCCTAATAAAATAATAAACCCCCAAAATAACAAAACTTCCCTGCCCTATTCTAAATTAAACAAATTTCAAAGCTCTTTACCTTACCAGCCCTTAAAAGGGCCTTTTGTGGGGCATGCCCCAAAGAATTCAGCTCTTTTGCATTCAATAAATACAATCCCCCCCCCCATTACAACCCACCACCCACATACCCCTATTCTAAACCCACCCAAACCCCCCTTAAAAAATCCTAACACTACCCCCCTGAAGATCTCCCTACCTTGTCTTCACCACACCGGGCCGAACTCCTGATCCGATCCGGGCGATGTCGTCCTCCAAGCGGCAAAGAAGAAATCTTCCTCCGGCGATGTCATCCTCCAAGCGGCAAAGAAGAATTCTTCCTCCGGCGACGTCTTCCTCCAAGCGGCAGCAAAGTCTTCAGTCTTCCGGCGGCATCTTCAATCTTCTTTCTTCGCTCCGCCGCCGCGGAGCATCCATCCCGGCCGATCGCTAAACTTGGAATGAGGTACCTTTAAATGACGTCATCCAAGATGGCGTCCGCCGAATTCCGATTGGCTGATAGGATTCTATCAGCCAATCGGAATTAAGTTAAAAAAATCTGATTGGCTGATTGAATCAGCCAATCAGATTCAGGTTCAATCCGATTGGCTGATCCAATCAGCCAATCAGATTGAGCTCGCATTCTATTGGCTGATCGGAACAGCCAATAGAATGCGAGCTCAATCTGATTGGCTGATTGGATCAGCCAATCGGATTGAACTTGAATCTGATTGGCTGATTCAATCAGCCAATCAGATTTTTTTAACTTAATTCCGATTGGCTGATAGAATCCTATCAGCCAATCGGAATTCGGCGGACGCCATCTTGGATGACGTCATTTAAAGGTACCTCATTCCAAGTTTAGCGATCGGCCGGGATGGATGCTCCGCGGCGGCGGAGCGAAGAAAGAAGATTGAAGATGCCGCCGGAAGACTGAAGACTTTGCTGCCGCTTGGAGGAAGACGTCGCCGGAGGAAGAATTCTTCTTTGCCGCTTGGAGGATGACATCGCCGGAGGAAGATTTCTTCTTTGCCGCTTGGAGGACGACATCGCCCGGATCGGATCAGGAGTTCGGCCCGGTGTGGTGAAGACAAGGTAGGGAGATCTTCAGGGGGGTAGTGTTAGGATTTTTTAAGGGGGGTTTGGGTGGGTTTAGAATAGGGGTATGTGGGTGGTGGGTTGTAATGGGGGGGGGGGATTGTATTTATTGAATGCAAAAGAGCTGAATTCTTTGGGGCATGCCCCACAAAAGGCCCTTTTAAGGGCTGGTAAGGTAAAGAGCTTTGAAATTTGTTTAATTTAGAATAGGGCAGGGAAGTTTTGTTATTTTGGGGGTTTATTATTTTATTAGGGGGCTTAGAATAGGTGTAATTAGCTTAAAAATCTTGTAATCTTTTTTTTATTTTTTGTAATTTAGTGTTTGTTTTTTTTTGTAATTTAGTTTAGTTAATTTAATTGTATTTTTAGATAGATGTTTGTAGTTTATTTAATTTATTGATAGTGTAGGTGTATTTGTAACTTAGGTTAGGATTTATTTTACAGGTAATTGGGTAATTATTTTAACTAGGTAGATATTAAATAGTTAATAACTATTTAATATCTATTATACCTAGTTAAAATAATTAACAATTTACCTGTAAAATAAATATTAACCCTAACATAGCTATAATGTAATTATTAATTATATTGTAGCTATCTTAGGGTTTATTTTATAGGTAAGTATTTAGATTTAAATAGGAATATTTTAGTTTATAAATGAATTAAATTAATTTAATATAAATTTAGTTAGGGGTGTTAGGGTTAGATAGAGTTAATATAGTTAATATAAATACTATAGTAACTATATTAACTATATTAACCCTAATATAATTAGGGTTAATATAGTTAATATATATAATGTAATAACTATATTAACTATAATATACTTAGGGTTAATATAGATAATATAGCTGGCGGCGGGGTAGGTAGATTAAATTAGGGGTTAATCATTTTAATAGAGATGGCGGCGGTGTAAGGGGCTTACATTAGGGGTTAATAATTGTAATATAGATGGCGGCGGTGTTAGGGGCTCACTTTAGGGGGTTATAGATATAATATAGCTGGCGGCGGGGTATGGGAGCGGCGGTTTAGGGGTTAATAACTTTATTAGGTTGCGGCGGGGTAAAGGAGCGGCGGTTTAGGGGTTAATAGCTTTTTTTTATTGTTAGGCTAGTGAGGGGGGATAGCGGATAGAGGGTTAGACAGTGCGGGCTATGTTAGGGAGGCGTGTTAGACAGTGCGGGCTATGTTAGGGAGGCGTGTTAGACAGTGCGGGTGTTTTAGACTTTAGTCAGGTTTTATAGGCGCCGGCAGATTCTAACGTGCCGCAAGTCACTGGCGACGCCAGAAATTTGTACTTACGCAGATTTCTGGACATCGCTGGTTTGTGAGACTTACGGCACGTTAGCATCTGACGGCGACTTATATGGGATGGCTCGAGTTGCGAGCTGAAACTGCGGGCGACGCCGGTCTCCTCGCTTGCGCCGCAAACTGCGATCTATATCGGATCGCGCCCCTGATGTGTGTTATTTTTGTGAATGTTACTGATCCTGTTGATGTACTTAGCACCCACATGCCTTTATTTATGTTTCAGGGCTTCCAGGACCAAAACGTTGGGACCTACAACATTGATAAAACCACTTTATTACATAAGGATGCTGAGTATAACAGTAGCTGACCTACTCAAAAGAGGGGTAAATGTTTTTTTAAGTCCCCAAAGATACTTCACAGATAGACATACAGATAGGTAGATAGATTGATGATAGATAGATAGATAGGTAGATAGATAGATAGATGATAGATAACCTGCACAAATAAAAGGCTCCCCTGCATTAGGATTGTACACATTCTGCATCCACATTTGTATGGACTGGCTGCGTTGGGCCCCCAGCACTTGGGTCCTGGTGCTACTACACCTGCTGCACCAATTGTGGTTCTGCCTCTGGAGTGCGAGTAATTGATATGCTGTACTGTATTATACACAGACTTTGCAATACACAAGAGGATGTGCAGCGCTGGGTAGAACTGTGTTATTTAATTTCCATTAGCACCCTTATTGTGTTTTCTGTTATTTGTACATGGAAAACGCTTAAAGAAATTGAAGATTTTCTTGTTAAATCTGGGAATACAGTGAATTATACAGAGACCTTATCTCTGACCGATGAGGAGACAGAGCAGATTTTGTTTACTAAACGTACCCACCAATCAGCAAGCGCTATCCAGGGTTCTGAACCAAAAATGGTCTGGCTCGTTAGCTTAGATACCTGCTTTTTCAAATAAAGATAGCAAGAGAATAAAGAAAAATTGATAATAGGAGTAAATCAGAAAGTTCCTTAAAATTGCATGCTCTATCTAAATCATGAAAGAAAGAATTTGGGTTTCATATCCCTTTAAGTGAAGCAGTTGGTTCCAATCGCCCCAATTACATATATTTAATGATTTGACTCAATTAAAGAAGAAGGAAGTTGAGCTAGAGTTACATAGAGTTACTTTGTCTGAATATCAAAGAGTAAAAGGGATATAAAACACAAAAAAAAATATTTTGTGATTCAGACAGAGCATTTCACTTAAAAAAAATTCCCAATGTACTTCTATTATCAAATTACTTCATTTGCATGACATTCTGTGTTGAAGAGATACCTAGGTAGACATCTGGAAAACTAAATGTCAGAAAATAGTGCTACCATCTAGTGTTCTTGCAAATGGATGACATTCTTGCAAAACTGCTACCATATAGTGCTCCAGAAATGTGCCGGCTCCTAAGCATAGGTCCCTGCTTTTCAACAAACAATACCAAGAGAACTAAGAAATCTTGATAATAGAAGTAAATTAGAAAGTTGTTTAAAATTGCATGCTCTATCTGAATCATGAAAGAAACATTTTGAGTTTCATATCCTTTTAAGACAATACCCAGAGGCTTTCGTAGTAATAATATTTACCACAATTGGAAAAAGTAATCCAGAATTTTGACTGAGTTATTGTACTATATGTAATATGTGCTTTTAAAATCTTATGTTAATTAAGGTGAAGGAAGGGGGAGGGAACTGGCAGCATTTAGGTAAAAGATAAAGAAATTCGAGCAATCCAATTTGGTAATATTAAGAGAGGATTTTTTGCCAAGATTAATTCTGATTATACCAAACATAGAGTATATAAGTGGCTTACTAGCCCGATTGAGGGAGGTCTAACTGGAGACAGGGACATTAAGAAAGGAGAAATTTGAGAGAGAGTGATACTTGTAGCAGTAGTACGAGTGGTGTGGAGGGATTTAAAACTGGTGGTCACTTACAGAAAAAGGTTTTTCAGGGTGGTACAGAAGATAACAACACAGGACAGTCAACAAGGGTTGTGGCAGGAATAAAGTTAAGGAGTTCTACTGCTTTGTAGGAACACACATATCCACTATAGTAGAATTTTACTGAATAAATCTTCTATGGTCCAATCCTAAGCCACTCATAATCACCAAACAAATTACATGTCTGGATCAACTGCAACACAATATGGTTGAAGATCTTACAGGGACCGAGGACACTAACATATTACAAAGTTCAATCTTTATTGCTTATATTTAAAATCATATATATTTGTATATAGTAAGTGCACTCATAATTACATCATGCTGTGTCCCAGCCAGCATGCCAACTGACGCGTTTCGCTTGCTGCTTTCTCAAAGATAGGCTATTTTTGAGAAAGCAGCAAGTGAAACCCGTCAGTATATCATCATCAGAGACATGTAAAAATCCATGAAAACATATACGCATGAAAGAACATCACTTCAACAATAAATAAAACCTGATACACATTTGGATGATAAAAGACCCACATCTATATATTTGAACAATGTTAACACATGAAATATGTGATAGGATATTAAGAGCTGCTATATTTAAATTACAGGTATTTATTGGTTTATGATCTTATTTAGGTCCCCAGTGATTAACTAAATCATACTCTCACTATTTTTCTGCATTACCCCCACTGCATCAATGAGTTAATGATGGGTTATTGGCTATAAATGTCTAGTTAAAGGGACACTTAACCCAATTTTTTTTCTTTTGTGATTCAGATAGAGAATGCCATTTTAAGCAAATTTCTAATTTACTTCTATTATCATTTTTCTTCATTCTCTAGCTATCTTTATTTGAAAAATAAGGCATCTAAGTTTTTTTTTGGTTCAGCACTCTGGATAGCACGTTTTTATTGGTGGATTAATTTTTCCACCAATCAGCAAGGACAACCCAGGTTGTTCACCAAAAATGGGCCGGAATCTAAACTTACATTCTTGCATTTCAAATAAAGATACCAAGAGAATGAAGAAAATTTGTTATTAGGAGTAAATTAGAAAGTTGCTTAAAATGTCATGCTCTATCTGAATCACGAAAGAAATTTTTTTGGTTCAGTGTCCCTTTAAGATTCAGCGAAGTTTGGTTCTTTTGAGTATACTGTATGTATGTGTATATATATATATATATATATATATATATATATATATATATATATATATATATATATATATATATATATAAAAATATATATATATGGTTATTTTTGAGTATATATATATATATATATATATATATATATATATATATATATATATTATATATATATATACGTTACAAAGAATGTCCAGGTACTCCAAGTGCATATAACATCCAAAATTTATTGTAAATACATCATAAAAACACAGGTGCATCAGCAGATAAAAATAATTATGTAACAGAAGGAGATTGTTTTGTTTCCTCATATACTCAAAAAAATCATAAAATTATTTGTTGTATAAATTGTAACACAACGCATGTAATATATCTATTGACCTGTAGGGGATGCTCTAAGTAGTACATAGGAAAAACTAAGAGATCCCTAAAAGATAGGTTCTTAGCCCATGTCAGGTCAATAGAGGATATTGAGTCTGATACCCCCATAGCAAGACATTTCAGGGAGTTCCATAACTCGGACCCTAATTTGTTAACAGTTCAAGCAATAGACCATGTACCGATGTAGAAGAGAGGTGGAGATAGAGAGGCAAAATTGGGTACAAGAGAAATATTTTGGATCTTCACCTTAAATACTACTATTCAGAAGAGACATTGATCTGTGTGTTTAGCCCCTTGCTGAGCGATATAGGTTTTATTATTTCCTAATATGGAGGGTATTTATCAAATAAATAAATTGAATATAAATATTATAAATATTTGGAGGCTGGTGCAGGATAAACTTCTTAAATTGCTAATTGCCCATATATTTTAAATTGTACCCTGATATGTATCTATATATGTGAATAATATTGACCTCTATTTGCTAATTGAAATGTAGTATTGCATACTGTAATGTATATATGTAAAAGTGAAGACAAAATAAGTGTGTAAATACACCTTTAAGAATATACCTATTAAAGGAGAGAATGCTGGGACACCTGTGAGCAGTGAACAAGTGCCCGAGGGCACGAAACATGTCTGCTGCAAACCAGTCCATCTGTCTTCACTACCAGTGTCAGTCTGAAGCGGTGTTTTTATCTGCTGATGCACCTGTGTTTTTATGATGGATTTACAATAAATTTTGGATGTTTTATGCACTTGGAGTACCTGGACATTCTTTGTAACGTGTCCATATTTTCCAGCGATTTTTGGATGAATAAAACGCTATTTCCAGAGCACTTGAAGTTGCAAATTGGACGTGTGACGTCACCCCACGCTCCGTTGTGCTATATTGAGGAAGTAGGAAGAGGGTAAGGCAGAGCGCATAGCTAGACTTTGTTAAAAAAAAAAATATATATATATACATATATATATATATATATATATATATATATATATATATATATATATTGGGGCAAAAAAGTAGTCAGCCACCAATTGTGCAAGTTCTCCCACTTAAGAAGATGAGAGAGGCCTGTAATTGTCATCATAGGTATACCTCAACTATGAGAGACAAAATGTGGAAGCAAATCCAGACAATCACATTGTCTGATTTGGAAAGAATTTATTTGCAAATTATGGTGGAAAATAATTATTTGGTCAATATCAAAAGTTCATCTCAATTCTTTGTTATATATCCTTTGTTGGCAATGACAGAGGTCAAACGTTTTCTGTAAGTCTTCACAAGGTTGTCACACACTGTTGCTGGTATGTTGGCCCATTCCTGCATGCAGATCTCCTCTAGAGCAGTGATGTTTTGGGGCTGTCGCTGGGCAACATGGACTTTCAACTCCCTCCAAAGGTTTTCTATGGGGTTGAGATCTGGAGACTGGCTAGGCCACTCCAGGACCTTGAAATGCTTCTTACGAAGCCATTTCTTCATTACCCGGGCAGTGTGTTTGGAATCATTGTCATGCTGAAAGACCCAGCCATGTTTCATCTTCAATGCCCTTGCTGATGGAAGGAGGTTTGCATTCAAAATCTCACGATACATGGCCCCATTAATTCTTTCATGTACACGGATCAGTCGTCCTGTTCCCTTTGCAGAGAAACAGCCCCAAAGCATGATGTTGCCACCCCCATGCTTCACAGTAGGTATGGTGTTCTTTGGTTGCAACTCAGCATTCTCTCTCCTACAAACACGACGAGTAGTGTTTCTACCAAACAGTTCTACTTTGGTTTCATCTGACCATATGACATTCTCCCAATCTGCTTCTGGATCATCCAAATGTTCTCTAGCATACTTCAGACGGGCCCAGACATGTACTGGATTAAGCAGGGGGACACGCCTGGCACTGCAGGATCTGAGTCCCTTGTGGCGTAGTGTGTTACTGATGGTAGCCTTTGTTACGTTGATCCCAGCTCTCTGCAGGTCATTCACTAGGTCCCCCCTTGTGGTTCTGGGATGTTTGCTCACCGTTCTTGTGATCATTTTAACCCCACGGGGTGAGATCTTGCGTGGAGCCCCAGATCAAGGGAGATTATTAGTGGTCTTGTATGTCTTCCATTTTCTAATTATTGCTCCCACAGTTGATTTCTTCACACCAAGCTGCTTGTCTATTGCAGATTCAGTCTTCCCAGCCAGGTGCAGGTCTACAATTTTGTTTCTGGTGTCCTTCGACAGCTCTTTGGTCTTCACCATAGTGGAGTTTGGAGTGTGACTGTTTGAGGTTGTGGACAGGTGTCTTTTATACTGATAATAAGTTCAAACAGGTGCCATTAATACAGGTAATGAGTGGAGGACAGAGGAGCCTCTTAAAGAAGAAGATACAAGTCTGTGAGAGCCAGAAATCTTGCTTGTTTGTAGGTGACCAAATACTTATTTCCACCATAATATGCAAATAAATTGTTTCCAAATCAGACAATGTGATTGTCTGGATTTGTTTCCACATAGTTGAGGTATACCTATGATGAAAATTACAGGCCTCTCTCATCTTCTTAAGGGGGAGAACTTGCACAATTGGTGGCTGACTAAATACTTTTTTGCCCCACTGTATATATATTTTATAAGCCAATGACTTTATCAAGGTACCTTTCTGCATACTTATTTCTTTGGTAAGCCTGTGACAATGTTCATTTTAGAACTCGGGTGTTTATTCTCTGTATTATAAATAGAAAGATGATGAATCTATGATCACATGAGATTGTGTGTGTGTAGGATCCCTGTTGCTTACCTGCCTATGAGGGGAAACTATGGTAATTAGAACAGCCATTATTGTTTTCTGTAACAGTGATTTTTTGGAAAGCAACTAAATGTTTATTCCCAGCCAAGAGTATTTTAATATTTCAAAAGCCAGTATAGTAGCAAATGTTTCTGTGTCTTGATAAAAATTTCTTAAGATCATAATACATTTATTTATTTATAAAATATTTTACCATGAAGGATACATTGAGATTTATCTTGTTTACAAGTATGTCCTGGGTCCACAAGACATTGCATTGATACAATAGGGTACAATAAAATACAAGAACAATAATAGTACACAATATATGCAAAAAATGTAACATAGAACAGGTAGGAAATATTGAATCAACCATGACAGGTGCATAAAGGCTATTAGGCTTGGGGAAGGTTTGAAAGTGTGTGGGAGGTCATTCCATAATTGTGGTGCTCTGTAGGAAAAGGAGGATCAAGCTGCTTTCTTTTTGTATTAAGGCAAGCTAAATAATGTGCTGGTACTGGATCAGAGGTTATAGGAGGTGGGAACAGCCGGGGAGAGCATTCTGCTCAGGTAGGGTGGGATCTTCCCAGAAAGGCTCTTAAACGCAAGGCAGAAAAGATGGAGGGTGCGTCTGGATTCCATCGACAGCCAGTTTAGTTCTTTTAGCATGTCACAATGGTGGGTCCTGTAGTTACATTGTAGCACAAAGCGGCAGAACGTGTTATACAATGTATTAAGTTTATTACGGTGAGTTTGCAGTGCAGGTGCATAAACTACATCCCCGTAATCCATGATAGGCATCAGCATTTGCTGTACAACCTTTTCCTTTACTGTAGGGCTGAGACAGGATTTGATTCTGTACAGGGCACCTAGTTTTGGATAAAGTTTAGATGCAAGTTTTTCTATGTGGAGGCCAAAAGATAGATTGGGGTCTAACAACATACCCAAGTATTTGTAAGAGTGGACTGCGGTCAGTGTGCAATTGGATTTTGTTTTGATGTGAAGATGGGAATTTTGTAATTTGTGTAATTTAGGTCCCGTTCCAAAGATCATTGTGACAGTATTGTCAGTGTTTAGGAACAAGTTTGTTTTTTGAGATCCACTTTTCTACCTCTGTGAATTGGTCTTGGAGCACTGCTTCAAGCTGCGGCAGATCAGAATTGTTTGCATAGATTACCGTGTCGTCTGCGTACATGTGTATATTATTGTGCTTGTACAAAAATTTGTTTTTTTGTTTTGTTTTTCATGAAAAAAAAGATTTTTTGCAGTAATCAGAAGTAAATATTCGGTTAAACAAAGAGCTTTGTCATCTCTTGTAGATAAATAGGGAAACCACTTTTACTAAAAGATACAGTATTTATTTAACATAAGACAATAGAGGAATCATTTATAACACACACACACTACACAAACTTACCACATATACTGTACATGTTCTTTACAATAAAAATTACATTAATTCTAGAGTTTCCAATCAATCATTACAATAACTGAATAATTTAATATCTATACTATAAAAGCATTTGTAACGCGTCCATCGCCGTCGTCAGTTGCGTGCGCAGCCAAAAGAATGTAGGCATGCGTACGCAGCCAAACAAAGCATTTAACCAAAAAAACTTAAGCGCCCACACGAAATATTAACAAAAAAATCTAACCGCCAAAAATGAAGTATTAACAAAAACACTCGCACAAAGTATTAACAAAAAAACACCTAACCGCTCACATGAAGTATTAACAAAAAAAACATAAACGCCTGCATGAAGTATTAACAAAAAAAAACCTAACCGCCCAAACAAAATAATAACAAAAAACCTAACCGCCCGCACAAAATATTAACAAAAAACACCTAACTGCCAGCAACAAAGTATTAACAAAAAACACCTAACCGTCCGCATGAAGTATTAACAAAAAACACCTAGCCGCCCGCACGAAGTATTAACAAAAAACTAACCGCCCGCACAAAGTATTAACAAAAAAAACTACCTGCACCCCCCAAAATAAAAACACCCCCTAATCTAACACTAAAGTAACACTAAAGTACCAATAGCCCTTAAAATGGCTTTTTGTAGGGCATTGCCCTAAGTTAAACAGCTTTTGCCTAAAAAAATTACAAAGTACCCCCTAACAGTTAAACCCCCATCCAACCCCCCCCCCAAAAAATAAAAAAACCTAAGTCTAAAAAACCTAAGCTACCCAATGCCCCTAAAGGGGCACTTGTATGGGCATTGCCCTTAAAAGGGCAATCAGCTCTTTTGCTGCCCATTAAAATAAAAAAGCCCTAATCTTAAAAAACCCCACTAACACTAAACTACCAAGAGCCCTTAAAAGGACCTTTTGTAGGACATTGCCCTAAAGTGATCAGCTCTTTTAACCTAAATAAAGTACCAATTACTCCCTAAAACTAACCCCCCCCCCCCCCCCACCCAAAATAAGTCTAAAAAACCTAAGGTACTCATTGAAGTGCAATCAGCTCTTTTGCTGACAATTAAATAATTAAAAAATCCCTATCTAAAATCTAAAAAAAAAAAAGTCTAATCCTGAAGTTCCTGAAGTCCAGCGGTGAACGTCTTCTTCCAGGCGGCGACATCTTCATCCAGCATGGGGAAATCATCTATCTTCATCCGGAGGGAAGACGGCATGGAGTGGAGGTAACTGCGGAGCAGGACCGGCATGGAGGTTCCTCTTCATGCGGTCGCCGCCGCACACTGAATATTGGGGTACCTTGCATTCCTATTGGCTGGCATTTTGAAATCAGCCAATAGGATGAGAGCAACTGAAATCCTATTGGCTGATTTGAACAGCCAATAGGATTTCAGTAGCTCTCATCCTATTGGTTTATGTCAAAATGTCAGCCAATAGGAATTCAAGGTACCTAAATGGGATACCTTGCATTCAATATTCAGCTTACTGGGGCGACTGCATGAAGAGGATCCTCCACGCTGGTCCTGCTCCGCGATCACCGGTCCTGATCCGCTGTCACCACTGCTCCGTGCCGCCTTCCCTCTGGATGAAAATATAAGATGTCCCCGCGCTGGATGAAGATATCGCTGGCTAGAAGAAGACCTTCACCGCCGGACTTCAGAAACTGTGAGTACATATTTGGGGTTAGATTTAGGGATTTTTTTTTTTTAGATTAGGGATTTTTTTTTACTTTTTAATGGGCAGCAAAATAACGGATTGCCTTTTTAAGGGCAATGCCCATACAAATGTCCATTTAGGGGCAATGGGTAACTTAGGTTTTTTTATCTTAGGTTTTTTATTTTGGGGGGTTGTGTGGATGGGTTTACTTTTAGGGTGTAATTGGTGCTTTATTTAGGTTAAAAGAGCTGTTTAGTTTAGGGTAATGCCCTACAAAAGGTCCTTTTAAGGGCTATTGGAAGCTTATTGTTAGATTAGGGGGTGTTTTTTATATATACAGTGTGTGTGTGTATACAGGTGGCCCTCGGTTTACAACAGTTCAATTTGCACCGTTTCAGAATAACAACCGTTTTTTCCAGTCATGTGACTGCTATTGAAAAGCATTGAGAAGCAGTGCATTTATTAAAATAGCCATTAGGTGGAGCTGTCCGCTTGTATTTCAGCAAAGCCAAGCAAGCTGAAATTAATCAGTTTAACCAGACCTGAGCTATCAAGCAGATTTCAAAGGAACAAGATCTTCCTGTCTATAAATCAGTCCAGATTGGAATGCATAGAAAGAACTGTTTGCAGAAAAATGCAAGTGAAGTCTGTGTTGTGTGGTTATTGTATTAGGTTTATAATGCTGTTTAGCATTTAAAGTCTTCATTTCAAAGCTTTAAAAATAATGTATTAGGTGTTACTTATGACAATTTTGAAAGGGGCCTGGAACCTAACTCCCTCACTTCCCATTGACTTACATTATAAACTGGATTTCAATTTACAACGGTTTTGATTTACAACCATTCCTTCTGGAACCTAACTGAGGGCTTCCTGTATATATATGTATATATATATATATATATATATATATATATATATACTGCATACAAAGAGAGAAGCGCTCTACCAGGAACGAACAACAGCTCAGTGACTTGTTCTATGGCGATTTACCACCCGGAAGCAGCCTCTTTTAGACCAGTGTGCTTTTCACAGAAGAAAACTTTCCTGAAGTATATCAGTCTGATCCTGCCAAGTAAGGTCAGTCCAGCCCCGAAATACCAGGCAATTCTCCTCTGAACAAGGAACATGACAACCCCAGACGATCGTTTCGGCCTCCTATGGGCCTCGTCAGTGAGGTGCAGCCACATTCCTCTAAGCACACTGGGCAAGGAGTCCACGTCTGGTTTCCCCCATCACCCATAGGGAGACTTCCCCAGGGTCATAATAATTTGCATACAAAGAGAGAAGCGCTCTACCAGGAACGAACAACAGCTCAGTTACTTGTTCTATGGCGATTTACCACCCGGAAGCAGCCTCTTTTAGACCAGTGTGCTTTTCACAGAAGAAAACTTTCCTGAAGTATATCAGTCTGATCCTGCCAAGTAAGGTCAGTCCAGCCCCGAAATACCAGGCAATTCTCCTCTGAACAAGGAACATGACAACCCCAGACGATCGTTTCGGCCTCCTATGGGCCTCGTCAGTGAGGTGCAGCCACATTCCTCTAAGCACACTGGGCAAGGAGTCCACGTCTGGTTTCCCCCATCACCCATAGGGAGACTTCCCCAGGGTCATAATAATTTGCATACAAAGAGAGAAGCGCTCTACCAGGAACGAACAACAGCTCAGTGACTTGTTCTATGGCGATTTACCACCCGGAAGCAGCCTCTTTTAGACCAGTGTGCTTTTCACAGAAGAAAACTTTCCTGAAGTATATCAGTCTGATCCTGCCAAGTAAGGTCAGTTTTATTCCATAAAACTCAATTTTCACAAGTAAATGCAGATTTTCCATTCAAGAAAAGAATTCCATCTTTAAATTTTCTAACATTATTTTACCCTGTAATTAATTATTCTTTTGAGAAAAGTGAATGACATTTAATTTAATGAATTAACACTTTCATCTAAAGGTCATTTAAAGAAGCATTTTATCCATTAATTTTTCAAAAAACATCAGCTAATTGCAAATCATTAGATTTCCTGCTAAAAATAACAAGGTATTTTATCCTTCTATTAAATTAAAGCAATTCAACTGGGCAGTCGAATTTGGCTTGTTTAATTAAATTGTAAATACTTTCTGTAAGTTTTTTTTTCTTCTATAGGTTTGAACACTCTGGTACCTGTCATAAAAATTAAAGCAATTTGTTTCAATTTATATTATTGTATCAAAATATTAAAATGAAAAAAATACACAAGTAATATTATCATTCTGCAAATTATTAGTCTATTAAAGGCTTGCATAGGGGAGCAGACAATAAAACTCATTTTAATATAACTCTTAGTGAAAACAAATTCACTGGGCAATTAATACCTACTGCAGATAAATGCTACATTATGTTTGTAGGAAATTTGTTCTTCACTTTCTGAATATTTTTATTGTAGGTTTCATGTCTGGAATAAATGTTTCCAGCATTACTAGTGTAAATGAGAAAAAATAAAAACTAGAACTGAGCGAAGGCCAGAATCAGTAAGAAAACCATTTACATGCCCAGAGATAAGGGGAGGATAGGGGTCCCGGATATGCGGAAATACCAAAGGGCAATATCACTGCAGAGACTGGTGGAATGGTGTCAGAACTCACCCCACAAAGCATGGATCCAAATTGACAACGCAATCCTGAGGAGGGGAAATGTGGGTGCCCTGGCGTGGATTTCCGCTAACCACAAGCCACCTACGATTAAACAATACCCATTATACGAAGAGGTTTTTACAGGGTGGGACAGGTTAATTAACAAAGATCCTTACATCTCTACTTTCAACTCTCCGGTTACCCCCGTGAAGGAGAACCTCTGCACAATGTCTCAAAATCCAACTCACCTGATTTCACAACTATATAAACTCCTAGTGGTGGGGGGGGAGCACTCCCTCCCGGCCTACACACAGGCATGTCAGGATGACTTGGGACAGGACATAGATCATAAGGAATGGCTTAAAATCTTTGAAAGGGCAAGGAAAGCGTCGGTCTCAGCTAGAGTTCAAGAAATGCACTATAAATTATTAAGTAGGTGGTATTTGACTCCCCAGAGACTGAAACGAATATATCCGCACACAAGTGGGGAATGCTGGAGAGGATGTGGGGAGGAGGGTACTCTTCTGCATATTTGGTGGTTATGCCCACATATACTGTCTTACTGGGACGAGATACTAGGTGAAATGAGTAGGATCCTTGGGATCATTGTCCCTCCCAATCCTAGCTATTTAATATACCATCAACTGCCCAAGAGTATTGGGGAAGATAGGTATCTGCTTTTCCTACTAATGCTGAATGGGGCAAAGAGTTTGATACCACTGTACTGGAAAAAACAAAACACCCCAGGTCTATTGGAATGGAAGGCCAAGATAGGTGAACTATTGAGACTTGAGAGATATCACTACCTGAAAATTGGTAAACTAGGTACACATGAAATGATGTTGTTGACCTGGGAGGGGCGGGAACTTTGAAACTCCCGCAAAGCTTAGCTCTGCTCTGGATGGCGCGTCTGTTCCCCCCCCCCCTTTTTTTTCCTCTATACCTCACTCCCTTCTTCCACCTCTATCTTCCTTACTCCTTTTCTCTGTATCCGCAAAAATGCTTGCATCAGGCACTCAAGAACTCTCAGCTGTATGATGTTTGTAAGCTGTAGATCTCTCTAACCTTGTTTTAATATATGCCTGATGTTTTCTTTTTAAGTTTCATATGTTATAAATAAGAAATAGCGTTAATATTATTGGTAACAAATACAACTGATACTAGTTCATTGTTAATGGCTATTAGTTCGATGATCATTCCTAGATTTAAACGGACTCTTCATACTATTTACTAAGAACTCATGCTGTAAATTATGAGACGTTTATGATAACATGTATAAATGTAAGATATCATTTCACTGCAAATACTCTGAAATACATGTCATTTTTTAAACTTCTTTTACCAATAAAGCTTGTTTGAAAAACTAGAACTGAGCAAGTTCTGCTCACTTAAAGTATACATTTTTTAAAATAATATTAATTTTATATATATACTAGGCGATAAGCCTGCCCAGAGGACAGTCTATTTAAAAAAAAACTACAACCCCCAAAGCTAAAATTAAAAAAAAATAAAAATGTAAAATTACAGAAAAAAATAAACAAAGTTATTTAAAATAAAAAAATGTAAACCTAAACTAATACCCCTATAAAAATAAAAAATCTCCCCCAAAATAAAAACACCCCCTAATCTAATACTAAACTACCAATACCCTTAAAAGGGCATTTTGTAGGGCATTGACTTAAGTTAAACAGCTCTTTTACATTTAAAAATTACTTAATCCCCCTTAACAGTAACCCCCCCACCAAACCCCCAAAAATAAAAAATACTAATACTAAAAAAAAATAAACTACCCATTGCCCGTAAAGGGTCATTTGTATGGACATTGCCCTTAAAAAGGCATTAAGATCATTTACTGCCCTTAAAAGGGAGATCAGCTCTTTTCCAGCCCATTAAGTCCCTAATCGTAAAAATAAAAAAAATAAAAAATAAATCCTAACACTAAGCTCCAAATAAGTACTCACCGTTCCTGAAGTCTGGCAGAGGTTTTCTTCCAGATGGCTCCATCATTTTATATCTTCATCCAGAGCAAAGGCGGCACGGAGCGGAGATAGAAGATGATGGAAATAGAAGATGATGGAGAAAAAGGGTGTGTGTACAAGCGCTAAGGTAATCCCCAAGAAGTATCCAAACAGAGATCCTAACCAACCTCCAAAAAATATGCACAAGTAGTAAGAAGTGAATACAGCGCCAACAAGAGGCCAAGGGATAAATATACTCACAGAGAGATAAAAGAAGATTATTTAATGAACCATGTTAAAAAGCATCAGTAATAAAAGACTATATATAAAAAATGTAAAAAGCACATATAAATAAAATTACAAATACAGGAATATCTTACAGAAGCGGCTCAAAGGGCCAAAGCTGATAATTACAATAAAAACAGAGGTAATAACAGGTGATCAGTGTGAGTGGTACACCAGAATAAGAGTGTATACTAATAAAACAGAATTAGCCTAAGTACAACTGTAGCAAGTGCATCAAGCAAAAAACTAATAAACAATAATACAAACAATAGTGTTCAAAATTAGTGTTACAAAAATAGTGTTCCAAAAAATAGAAAAATGCACTGCAGTGCAAAAAAAGGGGGGTAGCAAAATAATTGTATAGATACAATCAAATAGTGAGTGAGTGCAAATGGATATAAAAATGCTAGCTACTTAATCCAGTGAGGTTAAGATATAATTAAATAAAATACACAATATGCAATAACATAAAAAATAAAATACACAATATGCAATAACATAAAAAATAAAATATAATCCAAAAAAGTGTTCAAAAAGTTGATCAACAAATGTTAGTGAAGAACAAAAATAAGTCAATCAAAACAAAAAAATGGAAAAAATGGGTGATGAAAAGCAAGGTGAAAGTGAGGAAATTGATTCCTTCCAATGTTAGTTACTTTAACAGATCTAAATTCCTGAGTGTGGTTGCTGAAGTAGCTGATTGGATCCTAGCAACTGTCAGCTGCTCCTATGGTATCCTAAAAAGTGTCCCTGTAAAAAAAGAAATTCACAACATAGTGTATCCAATATGAGAATGAAGTAAAGATTAAAGTAATGCTTACCAATATGTCAACGCGTTTCTGCCCTCAAAAAAGGGCCTTTCTCAAGACTCAGTCTTGAGAAAGGCCCTTTTTTGAGGGCAGAAACGCGTTGACATATTGGTAAGCATTACTTTAATCTTTACTTCATTCTCATATTGGATACACTATGTTGTGAATTTCTTTTTTTACAGGGACACTTTTTAGGATACCATAGGAGCAGCTGACAGGTGCTAGGATCCAATCAGCTACTTCAGCAACCACACTCAGGAATTTGGATCTGTTAAAGTAACTAACATTGGAAGGAATCAATTTCCTCACTTTCACCTTGCTTTTCATCACCCATTTTTTCCATTTTTTTGTTTTGATTGACTTATTTTTGTTCTTCACTAACATTTGTTGATCAACTTTTTGAACACTTTTTTGGATTATATTTTATTTTTTATGTTATTGCATATTGTGTATTTTATTTTTAAGATTAGGGATTGAATGGGCTGGAAAGGAGCTGAATGCCCTTTTAAGGGCAATGCCCATACAAATGCCCCTTTAGGGGCAATGGGTACTTTAGTTTTTTTTTTAGTTTTAGTTTTTTTATGTTGGGGGGCTTAATGGGTGGGGGGGGGTTACTTTTAGAGGGGATTTAGTAATTGTTAAATGTGAAAGAGCTGTGTAACTTAGAGCAGTGCCCTACAAAAGGCCATTTTAAGGGCTAGTGTAGTTTAATGTAGGAGATGTTTTTATTTTGGGGGGGGGCTTTTTTATTTTCATAGGGATTTTTTTTATTTTTGATAATTTTGTTTATTTTTTTCTGTAATTTTAGAGTTTTTAATTTTTTGTAATTCAAGGGGACACTGAACCCAAATTTTTTATTTCGTAATTCAGATAGAGCATGACATTTTAAACAACTTTCTAATTTACTGCTATTATCAAATTGTCTTTGTTCTCTTGCTATCTTTATTTGAAATGCAAGAATGTAAGTTTAGATTCCGGCCCTTTTTTGTTGAACATCCTGGGTTGTCCTTGTTGATTGGTGGATAAATTCATCCACCAATAAAAAAGTGTGGTCCATAGTTCTGAACCCCAAAAAAGCTTAGATGCCTTTTTTTTCAAATAAAGATAGCAAGAGAATGAAGAAAACATAATAGGAGTCAATTAGAAAGTTGCTTAAAATTGCATGCACTATCTAAATCACAAAAGAAAAAATTTGGGTTCAGTGTCCCTTCATAAGTGTAACTAAGTATTGGGGTTAATTTAGGATGTGTTAGGTTAAAGGGACACTGAACCCAAATTTTTTCTTTTGTGATTCAGATAGAGCATGCAATTTTAAGCAACTTTGTAATTTACTCCTGTTATCAATTTTTATTCATTCTCTTGCTATCTGTATTTGAAAAAGAAGGCATCTAAGCTTTTTTTTTGTTTCAGACCTCTGAACAGCACGTTTTTATTGGTGCATGCATTTATCCACCAATCAGCAAGAACAACCCAGGTTGTTCCCCAAAAATGGGCCGGCGTCTAAACTTACATTCTTGCATTTCAAATAAAAATACCAAGAGAATAAAGAGAATTTGATAATAGGAGTAAATGAGAAAGTTGCTTAAAATTGCATGCTCTATCTGAATCCTGAAAGAAAAAATTTGGGTTCAGTGTCCCTTTAAGGGGTGTAGTACTAAAATTAGTTATTTGCATTGTGGGGAGTTGACAGTTTAGGAGTTAAGAGGTTAATTAGGTTTATTGTGATGTGGGGGTTTGGGAGTTTAGAGGTTAATAGGTGAATTACGTTAATTGTGATGTTGGGGGTTGGCGGTTTAGGGGTTAATGGGTTAATTAGGTTTATTGCGATGTGGGGGTTTGTCGGTTTAGGGTTTAATAGGTTAACTAGGTTTATTGCGATGTGAGGGGTTGGCGGTTAAGGGGTTAATATTTTACATATGTTATTTGCGAATTAGGGGTTAATAACTTTATTATTTTGCGATGTGGGGGTTTGCGGTTTAGGTGTTTGTTAATACTTCATGCGGGAGGTTAGGTTTTTTTTGTTATATTTCGTGAGGGTGATTATGTGTTTTTATTTATTTCGGGAGGTTACGTGTTTTTACGATATTTCGTGCGGTTGCATGTTTTTTGTTTTTTTTAAGGCTTCGGGTTTGCCTATGCTGCATCCATGCATCTAGGTAAATTCTTTTGGCTGCCTTGCGCAGCCAACATTCCTTTGAGGATGCGTGCAAAACTGGCGACAGCAACTGACGTGTTACAACAAACGTGATTATAGTATAGATATATAGCTCTGGAAACCACTGTTTATGTGGTTTAACTACTTATAGGTATGTGTTGGAGTAAAATTTACTTTTTGTTTTATTCTGTAAACATTTCTCCCAAATTCGAAATAAAAATATTGTAATTTAAAGCATTTATTTGCAGAAAATGACAACTGGTCAAAAAAACAAATGAAAAAAGAGGCAGTGTTTTCAGACCTCGAATAATGCAAAGAAGACAAGTTCATATTTGTTTTAAAACAACATAATACTAATGTACTAAGAGTGCAGAAATCTATATTTGGGGGAATAACCCTGATTTTCAATCACAGCTTTTAACAGTCTTGGCATGCTCTACACCAGTCTTTCAGATTGCTGTACAGTTACTTTATTCCACTCCTGGTTCAAAAGTTCAAGAAGTTCGGCTATGTTTGATGACTTGTGACCATCCATTTTACTCTTGATCACATTCCAGAGGTTTTCAATAGGTTTCAGGTCTGGAGATTGGGCTGGCCATGACAGGGCCTTGATCTGGTGGTCCTCAATCCACGCCTTGATTGACCTGGCTGTGTTGCATTATGATACTTTGCCTTTTAAGAGGTGTGAACACCAAATGTTGTTTAGCCTATTTAAAGGACCTCCTTCCAACAATACCTTGCTTGGTATTGAAGTAACTGTGCTTCCCCTAAGCCTGTTTTCACTTAGCTGCTTGCTACTCATTTTGCAGGACTCTGTGTTCCAGTTTAATCCAATCTAGAGGGTTTTCATCCAAACCTTTTAGGATTCCATATCCTTTAAATCCGTTTACTATACCGGACTTACCTTTTCTATCTCCAAGTTGAGAGACGGATCCTTCCACTCTGCAGCATCACTTACGTCACATACCGGAGCCGCTCAGCTGATGCGCGCATTTCCTTCCTGCTTTCTCCACGCTAGATGCTGGGACTGTTTCGATCTCTGCTGCTCTGCTCAGCCCACCTAAAAAGAAGTAAGGAGAATATTATCAACTGTTAAGTTGCTTGTTTTGCAAAACCAATGTGTTATCTTTTTTACTGTTAGCTAACATTCCGTTCTAAAACTGCAGTTTATTTAAACTTGGATTTCTTATTTTTATGCATATTATATGTTACGAAAACTATATATTTCCCAACTCCATTCTTTGCATATTAAGGTATAAGTGTTCCTGTAAATTAAACTTCATACTCATACCATGTATTAGTCATTCTTTGTAAATTGTTGACTAATGCATAATAATGAGACATATATCTATAAACAGTGCGCAATATTGTTTAATATAAAAGTTTTAATATAAAGTTTTACAAGTTATGGGATACTACTATGAGAACCATATACTTACTCAAAGTATTTATTACAGGCATGGAGCATTCTCCTGCTGGAAAAAAAACAATCATCAGAGTTGGTGAACATTGTCAGAGCAAAAGGAAGAAAGTTATTTTCCAGGATACCCTTGTACATTGCTTGATTCATGCATCCTTCACAAAGATACATCTGGCAGATTCCAGCTTTGCTGAAGCACCCCCAGATCATTACCTATTCCCAACTAAGTTTCACAGTGGGTGGGAGACATCATGACTTGTATCCCTCTCCAGGTCTCCATCTAACCATTAGACGACCAGGTGTTTGGCAAAGCTGAATATTGGACTCTAAGGTATCTCACAGCGCTAACACAAAGTTCCTACTAGCTCCTAGGTACTGAAAGGGTACCTAGCTACCCTTAAAAATGAGTACTATAGAATAGGAAAGGGACCTTGGAGCGCCAGAGATAGGCGGAGGAACTAAAATGGGCTAATAAATATCGAATTGGGGCCCTCAATAAGCAAATGGTCCAATATCATTTAAAATAAGTGCAAAAATGGATACAAACCATTAAGGATATATAGGTACAATTTAATACAATTAAAACATAAATAAAATCATGGATCCATGGTACAATAACATCAATGACATATAAAATTAGCGTATGATAAAAACAATACGTTTAAAAACAATCTGATTAAATGATGCTGGTTTGGGCAAGAAAAAATGTCAGTGGGAACCATGTTCCCTTTATCAGGTGCGGATGTGCGTCTAAAAATATGTGTAAGGGGGTACCCCCTCAAAAAAATGAACAGTACCAAAAAGTGTGACTGTGATGGTCCAAAACACAGAAAAAACAAAATATCAAATATCAAAAGTCAAGAGTGGGAAAAAAGGTGTGTAGAAGGCTGTATAAAAATGTGTCCGTGTGTAAAGATCGTGGAAAAAACGGTGATAAACAATGTCAGTGAAATAAAGATCCAAACAGTATGTGTGTTGTTAAGCAAAACTTCCTTCAGTTTCCTCAAAGGAAGGTTCCAAACAATATGATGATAGTAGGTGAGGGAGTGTCCGGTAAAACCTGGGTGTAGTCCCTACCTGACGCATTCAGAGGGCTCAGCGGTTGAGCAAGGAGGAGAACCGTATGTGTGTAATTACGTGAAAACTGAGGAGGATGAAGTTCCTATAAATCCGGCTACAGGTTGGATATAGGGACTACACCCAGGTTTTACCGGACACTCCCTCACCTACTATCATCATATTGTTTAGTATGTCCAATATAAAACAAATCGCAAGACCAACATAGTAAAAATATTACATAACTTTTCCTAAATCTCATATTCCATTTCTGTTCCATGTTTATTAATGGTCTTAAATTATTTTTCCTTCTTTTCAATGTCCTAATTTTTAAATGGTCAGATGTGAAGGTGCTAATAGATTTTACAGTTTTGCTCTTTTTTCAGATCAAACTATTTTATTTAGGAAGTATTAATCCCCCAAAAAAATCTTCCAATGACATTTGCCAATGTTTATTAATAATATTACTAATAAAGTTCTTATCTTTGTTATATCTGGTTAACACAATATCAGATAATCAATTTTCTTTTAAGGGGGCAATACTCACAAACTATTTCTAAAATATTTTTTTTTAGAATGTCAAGTATTAGAACTTTCATCATAAAGAATGTTCTCTCGTTCCATCTTGCTAACTTGTCTTTTTTTAATTGCATAGTATTATACCCTTTCCCTATAAACCTTTACTTTAGCACAACAGCCCCTAGTCAAAAAGAATGATCAATGACTCCGGACTAGTCATCAGAAGCCATACTGAAGTATGCCCACAGGCCAAAATATTTAAATGAGCTGATTCTAGAGTCTTTCACTGGCTGTTCATGCTTGTGCAGTAATCAGTAAGGTAATCTGCTAAACATTTTGAAGTCATCACCCAGAATTTTTTACCTTAGCTGATGACTTTACAAGCCTGACGATGTCTGATGATGTGCAGATGACTTGTAAAGTAGTTTGATGATAATTAAATGACTCCAGGATGGTCTCTAAAGTAATCCTGTTTGTCTTGTGAGCCTGAGAGTAAAAATCAATTGCATCAGTACAATTATTTTTAATTCTGATAAATTGTCCTTTTGGGATATTTGAGATCCATTTTAACTTCAACTTTTTGTAATCAAATAGGTGTTTTGATCCACTCTGTTCAAAAATGTTTTATTGATGATTTAATTATTCCCAATTTTGATCTAAGAAGTTATTACTAATTTGATATATTTTGTAGTCAAATATTAAATAAAAACAAAATTGTTCTTCATAAGATGTTCAAAGAATAATTCTACATGAATTTGATTGCTTTTCCAAATGATAAACACATCATGTATTTAAATTTTATAGAGATATAAATTACACAGAACTTCGTGTTTTGTCCATATGTAATTATACTCCCAATATTAAATTAACATAGCTAGGGACAAAATAAGTCCCCAAAGCTGTGCCTTGGATCCGCTTGTAGAAGGTTCAGAAACTAAAACAGTTATTCTCTAAGTTAAACCTTGTGCATTCTAGTAGAAAGTTTTTTGTAAATCTGATGGAAAATCAACCTTAAAGTGACAGCCTAGACCCAAAACATAATTTTGATTACTTATTGTTACATATTATAGAAGCATCATGCAACTGTTCCCACATCTATAAGCTTGTAAGAAGCCCATGAAACATTTAAATTTTCATTGTTTCTAAGGAGACGAAAATAGCCACCAAACTCTGCCCACCTATTGTATATTTTGGTATGTTAGGTTTCTCCAATTCACGACTGGTGGTGAATACGTTTTCCTATGCGCACATGCTGATTTGTGCATGTGCAATTTAAATAGCTAACTGAAAATAATTAAACATGCACTGCTAAACTGTCATGCAAGAAAATAGCTAGCTGGACGAGAAGAAAGCTCTGGGCAGAGATTGGTGGCCATATTTAGCTGCTAACAACAAATAATGATTATTTAAATGTTTCATGTACTTACAAGCTTATAGATGTGGAATCTGCTGCAAGATGCTTATCTTGTATGTAACAATAAGTAATAAAAATAAGTATTGGGTCTATATTACTGGTTTTCAAACCTGTCAACAGGCCATGTTTTCAGGATTACCTTGGGTGAGAGCAGGTAAAATAACCAGGTTTACTAATCAAATGATTATTTCACCTGTGCTCCAATTCAGATATCCTCAAAATGTTGCCTGTTAGGGAGGTCTGAGGATAGGTTTGAAAACCAGTGGTCTGGACTGTAACTTTAAGAAATTTATTTTTGATCCTTTGGATACCTTTCTCTTTATTAATCACTGTTTATAGTGATCTAATATCTGATATTATCAAACACTAATGTGGATCCCTATCTGTATTATCTAATAACTTTATTAATTCTGTACTGCCTTTCAGATAGGATTTTGTTTCTGGTACCAAAACTTGTTAAAATAAGTCAACATAAATGGAGAGATTAGATTCAGGGATCCTATCACTGAAGCGGTAGGTATTCCTGGTTCATAATGTTTTTATGTATTTCTGGTAAATGGCAAAAAATCTAAACCCTAGGTCAAACTCTACTTGTTACATTCAATGTTAACCCTTTATTTAAGGTTTGTTCTTTTTGCATCCTTTGTTGAAAAGTAAACTAGGAAGGCTGAGAGATGTTAGGGGTGTGCACAAGGACTCTATGGTCCTGATTAGCTTAAGGCTTCTGTATTTGCAAGATTCTCTAAGAAATCTCACCAGTACTAAGTACTAAGACCATGACTTAAATCTCACCTTGAGAACTGTGTGTCTCGCACAGATTTTAAATGAGAATTTGATTTTTTTATGGCAAATTTAAAAATATATTCCAATTTGCGAACCTGCCCTGCAGTACATTTAGCCCATGGTGTCATCTATAAGAGAGAAATTACCAATCATATTATATTTCAAAACCCAGGATATCACAATCAAAAAGTTCAAAGGATATCTATAAAGGGTAAAAAAAAAAGGGGGGACATTATACTTTTATTATTTATTGTGGCTATCTTTCTCTTACAAATGGTGTTTTTATTCCATGCAGTTATAAAGAAATAATGTCCCTTTAACCACCATTCTCATAATTTAATGGATGGCTTTGACTCCTGTTATTTTGTGATGTACCTAATATAAGGCTATGCTACAAACAAACCCTTGAGGATGATTTTTCACCCTGTAATAACACATTTTTTTTATCAAAATCTCACACCTCTTGAAAAACAAATTTTGCCCATTATCAGATTTACTTCCTGATTTGTTTTAAAAGCTAAACAAGGTTAAATAATGCTAATACTTGAGTTTGTTAAAATATATAGCAATACTGTGACAATATAGTTTTTCTGTATGACAGTTGATATTGCGAAGTATGATTGTAATGATTTTAAGAACTTTGTGAAAAGAAATGCTTAAAAAACTCATGTCACAATTAATCTTGGAGCCCTAAGTTAACTATCATATTTAAATTTGGTTATCAGCAAATTATATCACAGCAGAGAAAGTAACCTAGGTTACAACATGGTAGCTGCCATTGTTTTATAGACTCAATGGGGACGATTTCTCAAGCTCCGTATGGCTCTAAAGACCGCTGCTACATAGCTTGTCTGCCTGCTCTGAGGCCGCGGACAGAAATCAACCCGATCGAATATGATCGGGTTGATTGACACCCCCTGCTAGCGGCCGATTGGCCGCGAATCTGCCAGGGGCGGCATTGCACCAGCAGTTCACAAGAACTGCTGGTGCAATGATAAATGCCGGCAGCATATGCTGTTGGCATTTATCGATGTGCAGCGCACATGATACGCTACATCGTATCACGTCTGCTCGCACTATGATAAATCTACCCCTAAAACTTTACATGCATTTTGTAAATATTTAAACAGCTAATTAAACTTTAAAAAATACATCTACAGGTTATTCTCAGACTAATCTTTTCTTTTAATGCATCATTCTATCTAGCATTTATTTAGTATTTAATGTCCCTTTAAGGGCCCGATGATCAAAAGCTTTCTGGTCTAGGAAGAGTATCTATGGAGTCTTGTCAGAACTGAAAGGTCCCTCAAAGATCTTTAGAAAGGAAAATTTTATGTTAATAAATTATAATAGGAGGTCAACAAAAAATCCAATAGACTTTGCATGATGTCATACCATGCAAGTGTTTGATCATGGTGGCCTAAATGAGAGGAAGAAATAGCAAGACAGGAGAAGAGAGTAAAGGAGAAATATAATGTTGCACATCTTGGTCATGAACTCGGACAGGGTAAACTTCAAGTTAGAAAGAAAGTGTCAATGTTCCTACAGCAGTGTTGTGATTATAAAAAGGTTAATATGGAATATAGAAATAATATTAAAAAAAAACACAATGACAAATAAAATGAAAAATGTAAACAACAATAATTTATCAATAATGATACCAAAAAAAGGTAATGCCCCTTTAACTGAAGATATCCAATGTCAGGGTCTTATTTTCAATTTCCTGCAGTGATATATTAAACACATACCAAATATAAAACAGGGCCCAATGATTTAAAGCTCTCCACTCTATATTATCTAAGAAGTTACGTCAGTACCGTAAGGGTCCTTCAAAGAATTTCAGTAAGGAAATTGTTTTATCTTGAAAGTTGTTTATCTAGCTCAGCAGTGTTCTGCGTGGGAAGGAAAAACAAATACATTGCAATAACACAATGACTTGTTATACTAGCTGCAGATTATAAGATATATGAGAAATTGCTTCTTAACGTTTATTTTTGTATATGAAATAGCTGATTTTGTTCTTTGAATCCCCATCCCATTAAAATGGGTTGAGCTTGCAGAATAAGCTATATTATAATATTTCTGTTTGTATACCAAAGCCCGATACTTCTTGACGGATTATCTAAACCTCGCCATATCAGACGTGGTTTTTCATGCTGACCATCTCAGGGGTTGCAGTGGTGGAATTAATGTAAAAAAGTGACAGTCCCTATGAGTGGCGAGATGGCACCTATATAAAGTAATGGAGCTTGCTGGAAAAGGACACCACTCCTTAGAGTGAAGTTAGCAGGGAAATGGGAGCCACTTTAAAAATTAAATCCTGGGCTAATATAAATCCCATTACACTGCTTTCTGTGTATAGCATATTACAATCACCTACAATTTCGTATGCATGTGTTTTTCTATTAGTGTATTAAGCATTTTCAGTGTTTTGAGAAAACCTCGCCACCTACTAACTGGCAAGAAAAAAACTGTGAGATAGTGCAAAAATCTTTATAGAAATACGCTGGGATTTGAGAGACAATTTCATATATGCCATGTACATATTTAATATGATTTATTCCTGTGTAATTTAGAACCATATTTTACATTCTTGATAAATTATGATTTTTGGGTAACAATTTTATTATGATTTTTGATGCACCTTAACAATATAATTTTTTCTTGCATATTTTATGTGAATGGTTCAATTATTCTTTTTCTATGATTTTTAAATGATAAATTCAGGACTAGATTACAAGTGGAGCACTAAATTATCACACACCTGATTATACTTGCGTTTGCACAAGTGCGCTAACCCAACATGAAATATGAATAATTCAAATTCCAATGTTCTTCACATAGCAGAATATGTTCTATTTTTTCTTAAATAAATCTCTCTCTCTAAATATGATTTTCAATGTTTTCAGCTACTTGACTGCAAAGGGCCCAAAGCACTATATATATATATATATATATATATTGATACACACAGAGAATACCAGCGCTATGGAAATGGGTGTCCCAAAGGAAAGGGTGGTCACCAGTCTCTGTATACAAAATACAGTCCTTTTGTATCTATGGTACAATCAATTCTTTGATGTTGAGGCAACAAGGAAATCCAGGTGAACTCACAGCCTAATCCCTAAACAACAGAGGCTTCCAAGGAGGAAATTCCAGTGAAATCTAAGGCAAACAGAAAAGGGAAGGGCACACAGAAAATCGGATCCTATCTGGTGTAGTATGATAAAAATTCCACAAAGGACAGTGCAGAAACAAGACAAATTTTCACTCACTTATAAATACCTCAACTGATATGAGGTATGATGACAACAGGGAGGCTAAACATAGCCCAGAGAATCTTCTCTGTGTGTGTCCTTATATCCCTCCAAACAGAAGATCAACCGTTTAGGAGAGCACCGTGTGGTGTGGCAGGTAAGTGGCTAGTAACATTTAGGCCTGGCTAGTAGCTACATGAAATGTTGAGCCCTATATATATATATATATATATATATATATATATATATATATATGTGGATGCAAGTGACTGTTGGTTTTTATACACATATATGATTGAATAAATTTGTTCTTTGCACTCTCCCCTCCAAGTCCATTCGTTGACCTACAGAATTCCCTGTTTCTTTTGAAATACAAGCTCTTTTCAGGACCTGGGCAGTCAGCGGTGCTCTCCTAAATGGCTGATCTTCTGTTTGGAGGGATATAAGGAAACACATGAAGAGGATTCTCTGGGCTATGTTTAGCCTCCCTGCTGTCATTATACCTCATATCAGTTGAGGTATTTACAAGTGAGTGAAAATTTGGCTTGTTTCTGCACTGTCTTTTGTGGAATTTCACCATACTACACCAGATAGGATCCGGTTCTCTGTGCGCCCTTCCATCTTCTGTTTGTCTTATATATATATATTTATATTTATACAGGGCTCAAAATTTCATGTAGCTACTAGCCAGGCCTAAATGTTACTAGCCACTTACCTGCCACACCACACCCAATACTCCATCCCCATTTGCATATGTTTAGCCATTGTGAAACACATTATTGTGCAGTCATTTTTAATATATTTTATTTTATACCTGAACAAATTAAATAATGCTACATACAATAATATATTAACATAAATAAGTACATAGCAGTTAGCAACGTCAACTTGGTGGTTCAGTTTAAGACAACATCTGGATGGAAATAGGAAGTTGTTGAAGTGAGAGAGTAGAGAAACAGAGTGCTGACAGTCATGGAAGATCATAGCAGACCTGGAGAATGTTTTTTAATAATTATCATATTTCCCTTCTCTTTCTTAACTATCTTTCTACCCTCCCTACTCTCTTCAATCTCTCTTTTTACCCTCTACCTTCTCTTAAGCCATATCTTCTCTTTACACTCTTTCCCCCCCCTCTTACATATCTCTTTACTCTTTCTTTTTTTCTCTCTATTCTCTCTTAAAGCTATCTTTTTCTCCACTTTTACTTTTCGTCTTCTATCTTTTTCTCTCTGCCCCCCATTTACCCTCTCAGAAGTAACAGTCTAAGCACTAATAGTGTTCCTACAGCCCTAGAGGAATAACATATTCTTGCCATTTCTATGATATATAATATTCCTTCAGATAATATGTTTAGCAAATAGCCCGAAATGTATGTTTGTCAATGCTGCAATAGGAGTGTACATTTTTTCACTCACTAACTTTTACTCGCCACCATTAAATTTCCACTCGCCAATGGCTAGTAAAGAGTGGAAATTTTGAGCCCTTTATATCTATATATCTATATATCTATATATCTATATATATATATATATATATATATATATATATATATATATATATATATATATATACAGTGGGGCAAAAAAGTATTTAGTCAGCCACCAATTGTGCAAGTTCTCCTACTTAAGAAGATGAGAGAGGCCTGTAATTTTCATCATAGGTATACCTCAACTATGAGAGACAAAATGTGTAAACAAATCCAGACAATCACATTGCCTGATTTGGAAAGAATTTATTTGCATATTATGGTGGAAAATAAGTATTTGGTCACCTACAAACAAGAAATATTTCTGGCTCTCACAGACCTGTATCTTCTTCTTTAAGCGGCTCCTCTGTCCTCCACTCATTACCTGTATTAATGGCACCTGTTTGAACTTGTTATCAGTATAAAAGACACCTATCCACAACCTCAAACAGTCTTACTCCAAACTCCACTATGGTGAAGACCAAAGAGCTGTCGAAGGACACCAGAAACAAAATTGTAGACCTGCACCAGGCTGGGAAGACTGAATCTGCAGCTTGGTGTGAAGAAATCAACTGTGGGAGCAATAATTAGAAAATGGAAGACATACAAGACCACTGATAATCTCCCTTGATCTGGGGCTCCACGCAAGATCTCACCCCATGGGTCAAAATGATCACAAGAACGGTGAGCAAATATCCCAGAACCACACGGGGGGACCTAGTGAATGACCTGCAGAGAGCTGGGACCAACGTAACAAAGGCTACCATCAGTAACACACTACGCCGCCAGGGACTCAGATCCTGCAGTGCCAGACGTGTCCCCCTGCATAAGCCAGTACATGTCCGGGCCCGTCTGAAGTATGCTGGAGAGCATTTGGATGATCCAGAAGCGGATTGGGAGAATGTCATATGGTCAGATGAAACCAAAGTTTAACTGTTTGGTAGAAACACAACTCGTCGTGTTTGGAGGAGAGAGAATGCTGAGTTGCAACCAAAGAACACCATACCTACTGTGAAGCATGGGGGTGATAACATCATGCTTTGGGGCTGTTTCTCTGCAAAGGGAACAGATGACTGATTCGTGTAGATGAAAGAATGAATGGGGCCATTTATCGTGAGATTTTGAGTGCAACCCTCCTTCCATCAGCAAGGGCATTGAAGATGAAAGGTGGCTGGGTCGTTCAGCATGACAATGATCCCAAACACACTGCCCGGGCAACGAAGGCGTGGCTTCGTAAGAAGCATTTCAAGGTCCTGGAGTGGCCTAGCCAGTCTCCAGATCTCAACCCCATAGAAAACCTTTGAAGGGAGTTGAAAGTCCGTGTTGTCCAGCGACAGCCCCAAAACATCACTGCTCTAGAGGAGATCTGCATGCAGGAATGGGCCAACATACCAGCAACAGTGTGTGACAACCTTGTGAAGACTTACAGAAAATGTTTGCCATTGCCAACAAAGGATATATAACAAAGTATTGAGATGAACTTTTGATATTGACCAAATACTTATTTTCCACCATAATTTGCAAATAAATTCTTTCCAAATCAGACAATGTGATTGTCTGGATTTGTTTCCACATTTTGTCTCTCATAGTTGAGGTATACCTATGATTAAAATTACAGGCCTCTCTCATCTTCTTAAGTAGGAGAACTTGCACAATTGGTGGCTGACTAAATACTTTTTTGCCCCACTGTATACACACAAAAATGTATGTGTTTATATTTGTATAAATGTCTGTAAATACATACATGTACACAGGTGTGTGTATATATATATATATATATATATATATATATATATATACACACACACATGCATATACATATTATTTAGACTTGCAGGGGGCAAGTCCTATAAAAAAGTGTGGGAACTAAACCATTGATTCCACCCCCTTACAATTAATATTCTTTTATACACACACACTATTTATATGTATATAATCTATACACTCTTGTTAATTAAAGCAAATTAAAACCAATGAAGGACTGAATGGCTGCTTTTGAGTATGGACACCCACGGTTACATTTTTACATTGCAGGGGTGACATTGTTATTTGTAATTTAGGATTCAGCTGATACTGAATACTGAGGAGCCAGACACACTTTTTAGAACACATTAAGGGGCATTTGTATATAGATGATGTTGAATAATCAAAAAAACCTTAGTAAAATATTTGATGATGACTCCCTGACTCTCATGATGTGTAAGGTTCTGTAATGTTTGTGTGCGCACACTCTGCAGTAAAAAACATAAATGTAGCAACCAATCAGCAAGCGCTATCCAGGGTGCTGATCCAAAAATAGGCTGACTTCTTAGCTTAGATTCCTGATTTTTCAGATAAAGATAGCAAGAGAATGAAGAAAATTCGATAATTGGATTAAATTAGAAAGTTGCTTAAAATTGCACGCTCTATCTGAATCATGAAATAAAACATTTAGGTTTTGTATCCCTTTAAAAACATAGAATTCCATGGTAAATAGTGAATACATTATTATTATAGTAGAGCGCCAACAGATTCTGCAGCGCTATAAACATAGGCGGTATAGAAGATAACATTTATAGGGATCAAATGGGTAGAGGGCCCTGCCGAAAGTTGCACTGTTGTAGTCGGCTCTTATGAAGACGATCTGCAAACAGCTGGGCTCATAGGCTTACATTCTTAGGTTAGTGTTGGTTGTATGCATCCCTGAATAGTAGAGTCTTTAGGGAGCGCTTGATAGTTGCAAGTTGTTTATGCACTAGAATGTCTCTTTAGGATTAACAGCTCTGGTACAAATAGACATTGTGTACTAGTTTAAAATAAATACATTGCTTACCAAACTGTCTCTGTTCTGCAATGTATTTAAGATCTTTAATGCTGAAGTTAAATATCTCGTACAGGACTAAATAGAAAAATCCTTATTCAAACGTTCAAAAAAGAGAGCAGGCTGAAAAAACACAGCTCTGATTTAAAAAGAAAAGTGAACATGGATTTTTTTTTAAATGTATTCTTCAACATCTTTTCTATGTACAAAACTGTACTGAAAAAAAAAATCTGAAATCACATCAAAAACACAAGCTTGTTATACAAGCTAATATATACATATGTCCACATGAGGGCAGTACTCCTCTAATTCTTAGTACAGACAAGCCCACACAGTATACAGGGTTGTGGTTTTTTTTTTTTTGACAGTCTGTGATAAGGCTGGTGCATTTTTTCTCTAATTGCATTAATGTTCTAATTGTTCTAGTCAAAAACAATTTAATGCGTGAAGTAAACTACTGCTAATCTTGTAGATATTAGCTAGCCAACCAAAGAAGGTCTTTGGTCTAATGCGAGGAAACGATATAGGAAACCCTGTATATTTTCAGTTCCTAAATTTCTTTGTACACAGTATTACCATTACAAGATTTAGAATTAGAAAATAAAAGGTTATGAAAAAGCTGAGTTCCAAATGGAACATAAGCTGCCAGCAAAGAGCAAAAAATTGTAACAGGTTTAAAATAGATTTAAACCTTTAACTAGAGGAAATAGAATCAGCAGAGTAAAGAGATTGTTTAGAAAAAAAATGTTTAAAATAAAATATAACTAACATAACTTGTATAATGTGGATTTGGCTATTTCGGGACAATCTAAATGTCGAAGATGGTGGCCTCAAGCTGCATTCGCCAATTTTCAGAGCCAAATTTCTTCTTGTGAAAGTAGAACACACTATGATGTGGATTAGCACAGATCTGAGGGGCCGATTCTCTAAACTTCGCCATATCAAAAGTGGTTTTTCACGCTGACCCTCGCAAGGGCTGCCATTGTAGAATTATTGTAAAAAAAGAACAGTTCCTGTGAGTGGTGAGATGGCTCCTGTAGAAAGTTATAGAGCTTGCTGGAAATGGTCACTTCACTCCATAGTGCAAAGTTAGCACGGAGCAGGGGGGCACTTTAGCTGCCAATATAAATCACATTACGCTGCTTTCGGCGTATAACATCTTACAGTCGCTTCTATTTTCGTATGCATGTGTTTTTCTATTAGTGTATTAAATATTTTAAGTGTTTTAAGAAAAGATTGACACCTTCTAACTGTCGAGAAAAAACTGTGGGATCTGCAGTGCGAAAATCTTTAAAGAGTTACGCTGGGATTTGAGAGACAATTTCATATACGCCCCTAGAACTCCCATGGTCAGCCCATTTTTGCAAAGACAACAATTATGCTTTGTATTTTGTACTTATAAGTATGAATTCTATGTTGTTTTTTTTTGCACGTCCAGTTTACTTAAGTTACAATTTACCCCCAAAAAATATCAAAGTGCTTTTGTCCAAAATATACAGAAACAAAACAGTCTTACTTGAAGAAGATGGTGGAAATAATGTTGCAAAAATGAATGAAGTTATCTTAAGCAATAGTATTGATTGCTGAACGATTCTTCAGTAAGAGTACAATCAGACCGGGCTTTTTTTCTAAACGCTGTTCCTTCAAAGGGCTGCAGCCGAAGAAAGTGATACACAATCCCACAAATCTAAAGTGCAAAAGAAAATGGCCTAAAATAATGTAAAATCTTCAATAACACATTTAATACAGAATGAAAATCTACTCACAAACACAATTGGATGGAAAGCATATAAAAAAGAGGATCGTCTTGAGAAAGTGGCCTATAGCAGCCGAGAAACGGGTTGGAGCTATCTGAATCAGCTCATTCTGGTTATTGTGAGAATTGGAGTACTCTTGGCGTATTTGATAGGATTGATTTCTGTCCATGGCCTCAAAGCAGGAGGACAAGTTATGGAGCAACGGTCTTTAGACCGCTGCTTCATAACGTCTGTTTCCGGCGAGCCTGAAGGCTTGCGCGGAAACAGGGGCATTAAGCTCCATACAGAGCTTAATATATCGGCCCCTTCACCTGAATCATGAAACTTTAATTTTATTTTATTTTTTTTCTCCTGTGCCAGCAGCTCTCTTCCAAGCCCTTTATTAGCGCCAGTTGGACAAGCTCCACATCTGCATACTGAGCTCCGCCATCTTGATATTCTTTCACAAAAGAAGCAGTGCTTATTCTCACATTAGTGACATTGACAGCTTTTTGACAGCTGTACTGTGCACGTCGGGTTAACATGCATGATACCGAGCAGGAGCTTTATATTTTTTTGTGGTTGCTGCACATTATTATTCACAAAGCTTTATTTCTATGTTATAACATTTACACTGTGTATATAAACTGCAAACATGTAAATTTCCCACTCTGTATTGTGCACTAACCCGAAGTGTACAATACAACTGTGAAAAAGCCAGAAATATCACTGATCTATGAATATTCACCACTTCAGGGTACAAGAATGGATGGGTTTCAAAATGGCGGCCCCCAGTATAAAAAATATGGAGATTCCCAAATCCGCAAGTCTAAAGGGTTAAAATATAAGAATGGCTCTTATGAGTGTTTCAGGCGTAACTATTCTGTTGAAGTTGTGTATAGCAGTTTAATGTCTATTTAAGTAGACATTAAAGGGTAGATTTATAAAGCATTGGATGCTTCATTGAAGCCCCATCGTTTCTGGTCCGCCAGAAACGGAAGTTAAGAACCTTAACTTCTCTGCCACTTTTTAGGTGGTTGACTGAAATCATCCCGATCCGATCGGAATGATTGACTATCCCTGCTAGCGGCCGATTGGCTGCCGGTGAGCAGGAGGCGGCATTGCACAACCATTTCACTAGAAATGCTTGTGCAATGTTAAATGCCGACAGCGTATGCTGTCTGCATTTAGCGAGGTCGAGTGGACATAATACGCTACAGCAAATCATGTCTGCTCGACCTTTAATAAACCTTCCCCTAAGGATTTAAACACACGATAGAACCACTGCTGGTCCCAAGCACAAACCGCTGCTGATCCAATCACAGTATTGCTAGTCACACAACAGATTATCATGGCCCTTTAAGTTACATCTTTCCCATGTGTTTTCCCAAAAGTCCTTTCCATAGTATATATGAGCCATTGTGCTATAAAGAGAGTTTCAAACCAAAATCTGTAACCTATGTTACTAAAATGTTGCAAATTGCCTATAACAGTTAGTATTAGATTTGTCTTTTGGTAATGGCCATGGTGATATAATTTATTTCTGTATTTTGTTTCACAGATTGCATGTATCTGTTTGTTTTGTGACGTTTGTGGAAAACAGCATTTTGTTATACAGTTTTGAAAGGCAGACGTTTAATTTCTGGTATATCTGTAAAGGTATGTAGCATTGTGATATATATACAGTATCTCACAAAAGTAAGTACATTTTTGTAAATATTTTATTATATCTTTTCACGTGACAACACTGAAGAAATGACACTTTGCTACAATATAAAGTAGTGAGTGTACAGCCTGTATAACAGTGTAAATTTCCTGTCCTCTCAAAATAACTCAACAAACAGCCATTAATGTCTAAACCATTGGCAACAAAAGTGAGTACACCAATCAAAAAATATGGAGAAAGAAAATAAGGATAAGTAATCCTTATAAAAAGAAACTCTTCCCTTCCATAATAGAAGACAAAACCAATTTTCTTCCAAATAAATTTAAATCTTTAACCAATGTAAACTTATCCAACTGATTGTGTTCTCAGGAATTATTACTGATAATTTAACTAGGGCAGAAAGACCGGCTCTTTCGGAACTGAAATAAATTATTGGTGCTTTGAATGCATGCTAGTTGTCAAGTTTCTATTCTTTGTACCCACCAGGTTCCACACTCATCTCTACATATAGATATTTAGGATTTTTACTTATATTCATTTTCCTCAATGTGTAGTGGAGAGTGCTGAATTCCCTATCTTTTTATAAGGATTACTTATCCTTATTTTCTTTCTCCATATTTTTTGATTATAGTATTATAGGGTCTGCACCTCTGTTGTAATTATACACATATTCAAAATTATTTAACAGCTCCCTTATTCCCATGTTTATAGTCTGACATTTAGAGTGTTAATTTTATAAGAGGTTTTCATTCTCTTGGATAAACGCTTTCTGAGGTTGAGCTGTCTGGGATTGAATCATCCCTTCATATATATTTTTTCCATAGAGTACGAGTGTGGTGTCCTCTTTTTGGTTGGAGTACTTAGGGTATATTCTTGCTAACTATTACTATGGCATTTGTCCTAAATGATGAACAATGGGAGGCGGAGCTGAGTGAGAGTCTTTCCTCTGGCACTTTGGACACTGATGGGGGGGAAACTTCTCATAATATTTATTCAGCTTTTAAGAAGTATAAAAATTTACTTTCTAAACAGATTAGGCTGAGAGCAGAAACATCAAGTCTTGAGAACTATGTACATTTAGAAATTATACCCCGTGGTCTTCGCTTACGCTTAGATCCTGGCACAAATCTTAGAGGAGACGATGAGGAAGGCGAAGATTTTATGGGTGATTGGAATAAAAAATTATCTTCTTGTGTGGGGGGTCAGCCTGTCAGTGCTCAGACCATATGCTTCACACTGCAATATGTCTGTATGGCTGTCATCCCAGAAGGAAGCCTCTTCTAAAGATGATGCACAAGAAAGCCCACAAACAGTTTGCTGAAGACAAGCAGACTAAGGACATGGATTACTGGAACCATGTCCTGTGGTCCGATGAGACCAAGATAAACTTATTTGGTTCAGATGGTGTCAAGCGTGTGTGGCGGCAACCAGGTGAGGAGTACAAAGACAAGTGTGTCTTGTCTACAGTCAAGCATGGTGGTGGGAGTGCCATGGTCTGGGCCTGCATGAGTGCTGCTGGCACTGGGGAGCTACAGTTCATTGAGGGAACCATGAATGCCAACATGTACTGTGACATACTGAAGCAGAGCATGACCCCCTCCCTTCGGAGACTGAGCCACAGGGCAGTATTCCAATATGAAAACGACCCCAAACACACCTCCAAGATGACCAATGCCTTGCTAAAGAAGCTGAGTGTAAAGGTGATGGACTGGCCAAGCATGTCTCCAGACCTAAACCCTATTGAGCATCTGTGGAGCATCCTCAAACAGAAGGTAGAGGAGCGCAAGGTCTCTAACATCCACCAGCTCTGTGATGTCATCATGGAGGAGTGGAAGAGGACTCCAGTGGCAACCTGAGAAGCTCTGGTGAACTCCATGCCCAAGAGGGTTAAGGCAGTGCTGGAAAATAATCGTAGCCACACAACATATTGACACTTTAGACCCAATTTGGACATTTCCACTTAGGGGTGTACTCACGTTTGTTGCCAAAGGTTTAGACATTAATGGCTGTGTGTTGAGTTATTTTGAGGGGACAGCAAATTTACACTGTTATACAGGCTGTACACTCACTACTTTCCATTTTAGCAAAGTGTAATTTCTTCAGTGTTGTCACATGAAAAGATATAATAAAATATTTACAAAAATGTGAGGGGTGTACTCACTTTTGTGAGATACTGTATATACACATGCAAATACTTGTAATTATTATGCATGTGTATGGGGTATCCACTTATCCACTGTGTTTGGGTCCCCCGAGAAGTATTTTCACTGAGTGGAGGAACTGCTAAAGATAGATTAGTTCAGTATGTCTTAGTCTCCTTCCCCAGCTGAGGCTCAAGTCTACCTTTTAAAGCTACAGCGCACGTGGTTACCACATGCAGTCACATGATGGCTGTCACGTGATAAAGGGGGCTGGCAAATAAAAGTAAATTATTAATCTACAGTTCATTTAAAATTCAGAGTAAGTGCTATTGCATTGTCTTTTTAAGTATCTACTTGTTTGTTATGCGATTCTACTGTATTTAAAGGGACAATCTAGTCCAAAATAAGTTATTCAGATAGGGCATGAAATTTTAAACAACTTTCAATTTAATTTTATCACCAATTTTGCTTTGTTCTCTTGGTATTCTTAGTTTAAAGCTAAACCTAGGAGGCTCATATGCTAATTTCTAAGCCCTTGAAGGCCGCCTCTTATATGAATGCGTTTTGATAGTTTTTCACCACTAGAGGGCATAAGTTCATGTGTGTCATAGCAATAACATTGTACTCACACACGTGGAGTTACCTAGGAGTCCGCACTGATTGGCTAAAATGCAAGTCTGTCAAAAGAACTGAAATAAGGAGGCAGTTTGCAGAGTTTTAGATAGAAGGTAACCACAGAGGTAAAACGTGTATTAATATAACTGTGTTGGTTATGAAAAACTAGGGAATGGGTAATAAAGGGATTATCTATCTTTTATAAACAATAAAAAATGTGGTGTAGACTCTCCCTTTAATATTCCTTTAAAATTATTATTTGCTGTCTCATAGTCATAGATATGTCTTTATCAAACATTTGTGGTCCAATCTCACAAAAAGTTAATGCAGGAAACAGGCAAAGACAAGGAAAGACAATTGGTCTATTACCATCAAAAATGAATTTGTTTTTCATGTTAAAAAGCAAAATTGGAAATGATTTTCTCTGTTCTTGTTTACCTGCTTTTCATCTGGATCAATATAAATACAGGTTGAGTATCATAGGAGATAGGGAATAGATTAAACTTAATGGTCTTTTTTTAAACTTCATCATCTTTGTACTATGTAATTTAAAAAAGAAAAAAAAGGAATGTGTTGATAAAACAGTGCATATATTTAGTTTTCCCAAAAGTCTGTGATGGTGTTTGAAACTATAAACCTATTTTTAAAATTGCTGGCTAGATTTTTTGCGCAGACAAGATTACCAGCTTTGCTTTTGACATTTCATAATTAAAAACTACATTTTCATTTCAGAGAAACATATGCAGAATAAACTGCCTGCAAACATTTAAGAAAAATATGCAACTAAAATGTACTATCATCCCGACATAAAAAGGAATAACAAAAATGTCATATTAATTGTGTATTAATGTGTATCAGGGAACGTATTTTTCTTAATTTTTATGCTTACTGCTTAAACATTAGCTCCAAATATTTAAAATTAAAATTCAATTTTTCGTATAATGTTTATTTATGTATGGTAAAAAACAAAACTTTATATTATCTGTTTGTTAAAGGGTTATGAAACCCCATTTCATGATTCAGATAGAGCATGCGATTTTAAGCAAGTTTCTAGTTTATGCCTATCATCAATTTTTCTTCATTCTCTTGGTATCTTTATTTGAAATGCAGGAGTGTAAGCTTAGGAGCCGGCTCATTTTTGGCTCAGCACCTGGGTAGTGCTTGCTGATTGGTGGCTAAATGTAGCCACCAATCAGCAAGCAGTACCTAGGGTGCTGAACAAAAAATGGGCCGGCTCCTAACCTTTCATTCTTGCTTTTTCAAATAAAGATACCAAGAGAACAAAGAAAAAAATATAATAGGAGTAAAATAGAAAGTTGCTTAAAATTGCATGCTCTATCTGAATCATGAAAGAAAACAAATTGGTTTCATATCCCTTTAATTTTTCTGGCCATTTTTCACTGGTATCTAACTCTGATACTTCCGCCAGAATATATGTAGTGTATCTTTCAGGATCAAGAATTCCTAAAGGGAGACTGTTCTTATGCATATAAACACCCTGTCAAATGGGCTGGGATCTCCCCCACCCTAGACCATAAAGTTGATGTCTGCTGTTGATGCTACAGCTGTTCTATTGGGAAGACTGTAGTATTTGTATTTTCAGTATAGGTGGTGGTTTTAACAAGCTAAAACAGCTATTTCCAATTACAAAATAAAGATAAATGATTTATTTGTAAACAATATTGTAAACTGCAGCAGGTAAAATTGTTAATTGTGTACATATTAGAGAGGAGATGTTTACAGTAAAGTGATCCTTTAACCAATAACATTCTACTCAGAGATTACTTGATCAGTGCAGGAGATAGTTTATTTTTTATCTGTCCCTAATTGGCCACAGCAAATAAGATAACAAACAATAATCAAGAGACTTTTCAAGGGTTATGGTCTGGATTGCAAAACAATGGAACATTGGGTAACAAAATGATAGCTTGACAAATATGTATTTTATTTTTATTTGTTCTTTTTTATTGGAATTTTTTCACAACAAAAACAATATCAAGGCTTACATATGTTCAAGAACTGTTGGTAATAATACAGCTGATAATGAGAGTCACTACTACCCTCAGCCCTGGGGAGTGCAGTCCATGTGCTATATGTATTTTATATAGAGATATTTTGTAATGCAGATCTTAAAGGGCCCTTAAAGGGACACTGAACCTAATTTTTTTTTCTTTCATGATTCAGATAGGGAATGAAATTTTAAGCAACTTTCTAATTTACTTCTATTTAGGGATGGGCGAATGTGTAAATTTTCGAATGTAGAACGAATGTTATTACCGAAATTCGAATTCTAAATCCGAATGTCGATAAGAATGAATATTCTTAAAAATTCAAAAATCGAATGTTATTTACAGTTTTCGAAAGACACTTTCGAATTCGAATGTTTATAATTATATCGAATGTCCACATTCGAAATTTCGAATTTAACATTCTATTTAACAAATACTATTCAGAAGTTCAATAGTTCATGTGGTAGGGCGGGAATCTAGTAAATTGATACATAATAGATACAAATATATCATTTCGAATGTTTCCATATAGAATATTGCATAATTCGAATATTACGTTTAAAAAAAGCATTAGAAATACTATTACAAACATATAAATTCGAATTTTTCGAATTCGAATATAAATTCAAATTTTTCGAATTTGAATTTTGCATAATTCGATTATTACATTTAAAGAAAAAGCATTAGAAATACTATTACAATCTAAATTCGAATTTTTCGAATTCGAATATTGCATAATTCGAATATTACATTTAAAGAAAAAGCATTAGAAATACTATTACAATCTAAATTCGAATTTTTCGAAAATAATATTTTCGAATGTAATCGTAAAATTCGAAACCAAACATTCGAAAATCAAATGTTAGAATGTTATGTAAACATTCGAAAAATTCAATTTGAATGAACGAATGTGTTAAATTTCGTGCCGTTTTTCGAATGTTGCAAAACATTCGCCCATCCCTACTCCTATTATCAATTTTTATTTGTTCTCTTGCTATCTTTATTTTAGGCTCAGCACCATGGATAGTGCTTGCTTATTGGAGGCTTACATTTACCCACCAATAAGCAAGCATAACCCAGGTTCTCAACCAAAAATGGTCCGGCACCTATGCATCACATTCTTGCTTTTTAAATAAAGATAGCAAGAGAACAAAGAAAAATTGATAATAGGAGTAAATTAGAAAGTTTAAAATGCTGTTCTATCTCAATCATGTAAGAAAAAATTAGGGTTTAGTGTCCCTTTAAATACAATAGAACTTCGTAATCAACAAACAAAAAAAACAATACAAAAACACTTAGGGCCCGAGGATAAAAGAATAGTGCTAATGGCAATATTTTAAAAAGTGATCCGTAGTGCGATCAAGATTGCTTTTGAATTGTTAAAAATGGGCTGAAATCGGTATTTGAAGGCAGTCTTGAAGAGAAGCGCTTTACTGTACATCTCTGTGGGTGAGTTCATTGAATGTGTAACGTAAATGATCCCTTCTCACAGTATTGTATGGAAATAAATTGTTCACGTGCCTACCCATTTTGTAACAACACAATAGCAAGACGAGGACATAAATAATAAACCTATAGCCGCTGGGGGATTGTGTGTATATTATAGATGTATATACGTTTTATTTATATGTATATTTTTGTATAATGCTATAATATGTATTTTAAAGGGACATGAAACCCAAATATTTTCTTTTGTGATTCAGACAGAGAATACCATTTAAAAAAAAGTGTCCAATTCCCTTCTATAATCAAATTTGCTTCGTTCCCATGATATTCTGTGTTGAAAAGATACCTAGGTAGGCATCTGGAGCACTACATGTCAGGAAATAGTGCTGCCCTCTAGTGCTCTTGCAAATGGATATCATTCTTCCAAAACTGCTGCCCTCTAGTGCTCTTGCAAATGGATTTCATTCTTCCAAAACTGCTGCCATATAGTGCTCTTGCAAATGGATTTCATTCTTCCAAAACTGCTGCCCTCTAGTGCTCTTGCAAATGGATATCATTCTTCCAAAACTGCTGCCCTCTAGTGCTCTTGCAAATGGATTTCATTCTTCCAAAACTGCTGCCCTCTAGTGCTCTTGCAAATGGATTTCATTCTTCCAAAACTGCTGCCCTCTAGTGCTCTTGCAAATGGATATCATTCTTCCAAAACTGCTGCCCTCTAGTGCTCTTGCAAATGGATTTCATTCTTCCAAAACTGCTGCCATATAGTGCTCTTGCAAATGGATTTCATTCTTCCAAAACTGCTGCCATATAGTGCTCTTGCAAATGGATTTCATTCTTCCAAAACTGCTGCCATATAGTGCTCTTGCAAATGGATTTCATTCTTCCAAAACTGCTGCCCTCTAGTGCTCTTGCAAATGGATTTCATTCTTCCAAAACTGCTGCCCTCTAGTGCTCTTGCAAATGGATTTCATTCTTCCAAAACTGCTGCCATATAGTGCTCTTGCAAATGGATATCATTCTTCCAAAACTGCTGCTATCTAGTGCTCTTGCAAATGGATATCATTCTTCCAAAACTGCTGCCCTCTAGTGCTCTTGCAAATGGATATCATTCTTCCAAAACTGCTGCCCTCTAGTGCTCTTGCAAATGGATATCATTCTTCCAAAACTGCTGCCCTCTAGTGCTCTTGCAAATGGATTTCATTCTTCCAAAACTGCTGCCCTCTAGTGCTCTTGCAAATGGATATCATTCTTCCAAAACTGCTGCCCTCTAGTGCTCTTGCAAATGGATATCATTCTTCCAAAACTGCTGCCCTCTAGTGCTCTTGCAAATGGATTTCATTCTTCCAAAACTGCTGCCCTCTAGTGCTCTTGCAAATGGATATCATTCTTCCAAAACTGCTGCCCTCTAGTGCTCTTGCAAATGGATATCATTCTTCCAAAACTGCTGCCCTCTAGTGCTCTTGCAAATGGATTTCATTCTTCCAAAACTGCTGCCCTCTAGTGCTCTTGCAAATGGATTTCATTCTTCCAAAACTGCTGCCCTCTAGTGCTCTTGCAAATGGATTTCATTCTTCCAAAACTGCTGCCATATAGTGCTCTTGCAAATGGATTTCATTCTTCCAAAACTGCTGCCATATAGTGCTCTTGCAAATGGATTTCATTCTTCCAAAACTGCTGCCATATAGTGCTCTTGCAAATGGATTTCATTCTTCCAAAACTGCTGCCCTCTAGTGCTCCAGAAATGTTCTGGCTCCTAAGCTTACATCCCTGCTCTTCAACAAGAAAAAGGAAGAAAAATTGATAACAGAAGTAAATTAGAAAGTTGTTACAAATCACATGCTCTTTGTGAATCATGAAAGAAAAAAATGTGGGTTTCATGTCCCTTTAAAGAGACATATAACCCAATTATTTTTTCTTTTATGATTCAGATAGAACATACAATTTTCTTTGTTTTCTTGTTATCCTTTTTCGAAAACTAGGGATGTAATATCAGCAGTGTGCATGTCTGCAGTACTATAGGGCAGCAGTTTTGTTACAATGTTATACATAAGCAAGAGCACTAGATGGCAGCACTATTTCCTGTCATGCAGTGCTTCAGGCATGTGCACGCTACCTACCTAGGTATTCCTTCAACAAAGAATAACATGAGAACGAAGCAAATTTGATAATAGAAGTAAATTGGGAACTTTTTAAAAAATATATTTTCTATTCATGTCTCTTTAAGTCTTTCCCTGATTCCATGTTTTTTTTAGCATGTTTTATTCTTTTTTTATGAGGAATATTTCATCTGAGTAGTAAGACTAGTGCTGTTGATTTAATCAGTGGTGGGTTCTGCTCGTGACCTGCAGTGCTGTAGCACTTCTAGAGTGTGTTTAACCCCTTTTGAGTGGCTTAAACACACAGCAGTGTAGGGTTGATAGTCATAAAATTACAGGATCTAACAGATTAGAGCATGTCATTTTTTGACTATAAGGACCCTTTAAATCTGAAAACTGTGGATTTGTTTGCCTTTGACAAAGTAGTGGCGAAATGCGTGTCAGGCGTTCAACCTGCCCTCTGTTAGATTACATGTTGGTGCTTATGCACAAATCACTTATTTGGTATCTTTAATTTACTACTTTAAATTTTTAACTTGAATTGTGGAAACAGTGTCAAGCTACTTGATAGCGCATGCATTTGGGACTATCCCTGCTTATATATTGTAAAGAGTCAATACACCGTACAGATAGTGGTTTTGCACTTAAGTGTGACAGGGACCCGTTGTTTTAAGCTACAATTTAATAGTGTAAGCTATCTGATAGCACATGTATTCGGGACTATCCCTGTACATATATTGATAGATACTTAACTCTTAGTGTGCAATCATAGGAATTAGCGTATCGCACTGTAATCAGTTTTGCACCGTCAGTGCAAACAGGGACCCTGATATTTGAAAGCTACACTGACCAAACACGCATTTTACTCTGGGGACTCTTTCTAGCCTATAAATGGTAACATTAGCGGTATAGGCAAGTACATTTAGTACACTTATTGAATATATTGTGCAATTGCCCCTTGTTCTATGCACACCGTTTATTTGTTAATAGATACCTACGTGATATTATTGTATCAAGTCTTTCAGACTTATTTTCCAGAGGGTGGGCATATGTATTTGTATGTTTTTTTAAGAATTTTAATATGTGTCTTATTTTTTACTATTAAACATTAAAAGTTAAATTTTATTTCCTGACCCCCCCCAACCCCCTTTCCCCCCCATTCTTTATTTGGTAATTCTCATATGTATATAATTATAAGTGTGCCACTTAGTACTTCTTCTTTCTCTCATTTGCAACTTATATACTTAGTTGGTACTAGGCACTGCCTTCTGCAGTTAATTGGGTTTTTCTGCCTTGGGATTTTTTGAGTATTTACCTATTTATCTAACTCTCCCCAACCTGTCTGAACTCACCTTTAGACAACTCTACAACCAGACTGTAATGGCCCATTAAATTATAGGAAAAGGCGTGAAATAAAGATAGTATAATGCAAAGTTGTTCTACTATAATAACCATTTTATGTTACAATATCTACATGTTTACTGTCCCTCTAACCCCTTGCACCAATTGGACATACTACGCTACACATTACCTTGCCCAGCATACTGTGCTGAAGTAGTACCTATGTCTAACACTGTGGCACATGCTGTGGTCTCCGCTGTCAGCTTAGACAGAGGAAACAGCAGCTGAGGGCAGAAGGCATCTGCTGTCATATGGGAAGTGGGCACTGATCATGTTCCCTTATCATATGAAGAACAAAAAGTCCTCCAGCTCCTCATATAAAATGACCTTTAATGACCTTTATTATTCCATCATGGGTCCAACAAATAACAGCAATATTTCGGGCCTATCTTAGCCCTTCATCATGCATGATGAAGGGCTAAGATAGGCCCGAAATATTGCTGTTATTTGTTGGACCCATGATGGAATAATAAAGATAATTTTATATTATTAGCTGGATGATGACTTTTTGTTCTTTATATAGCTGTTTGAGACTTTGTAAGTCTCCTCGGTGTGCTTCTTTAACACGTGCTGTCTCCATTTCTGTTTTTGTGAGTATCCCTTATCATATGAAGTCAGATCGCTGATTGTTATAGAGCAGGGAAGGCGAACCTTAGCGCTTTAGATGTTTCAGAACTACATTTTCCATGATGCATAGGCACCCTGAAGTCCAGTCCAGTATCATGGAAAATGTAGTTCTGAAACATCTGAAGTGCCAAGATTTGCCATTACTGTTATAGAGTGTGGCACTGTCTGTGTCATTCTCTGTAACAAGCCTCCATTGGTGCCGAATCAGCGTGGTTAGAGGGAAGGAGCTAGGCAGTTGGGTGGCCCAATGGAGAATGGTTAGGGAGAGGCGGGGTCCCTTACCCTATGGAAAAGTTATAAAGGGAGAGGGAAGGATGGAAACATACACTCAAAGGCATAACTAGAAACCACAGGGCTCAGGTGCAAGAATCTAAGAAGGCCCCCCCCCAAAAAAAAAGGTGAATTTGATACACTTCTTTTTTTCTTCTTTTTTATCATTTAGCACAGAAAAAAATGTGAATCAGATTACATGTCTGCAAAAGGAGGTACCCTGTGCCCACAGTCTGTGAGATGGTCTGACCCCCTATTACTGTATATACTGACACTGTTTAACCCACCAGTAATGTATATAGTGAGTTAGTGACACAGTCTGTAATCTGCCAGTGAGATGGCTGACCTGACCCTACCTGTCCCAGTACTTTATAAAGTGACATGATCCAGCCCCCCCGTACTGTATATAGTGGTACTCTATAGTGACACTGTTTACTCCCCACCCCCCATGCTGTAGTAACAAGGTCTGTAATTTGCTGGTTCCACAAACATACACACACACACACACACATACATGCATAAATACACACACAGACATACATGCACACATACACATAAACACCAATGGGTAAAACAGAAACACTAACCCCTGTAGTCAGAGACAGAGACACTAGTGAAGCATCACCTCACACTCACATGATATCAGTGCAGGCAGTGGCAGGTTACCAAAACGTTTTTTTTTATTGAAAAAATATATATATATTTTTTAAGCTTGGCCCCCACCCTCAGGGGCCTGTCACAGTTGCGACCCCTGCTCTACACTATGGAATAATATCAGCTGGAGGGGGGACTCTACACTACAGAAAAATGTGATCTTGGTGGGGGAGAGGGCACCTACACAAGAAAAAAAAATTATGCTTACCTGATAAATATCTTTCTTTCTGGATATGGAGTGTCCACAAAGTCATTCAATTACTAGTGGGAATATCACTCCTGGCCAGCAGGAGGAGGCAAAGAGCACCAAAGCTAAGCTGTTAAGTGTCACTCACCTACCCATAATCCCCAGTCATTCGACCGAAGGGAAATGAAAAAGGAATAACACAAAGGTGTAGAGGTGCCTGAGGTTTAGTAAAAAATAACTGTCTTAATAGAGGGTGGGGTTGTGGACTCTCCATATCCGGAAAGAAAGAAATTTATCAGGTAAGCATAAATTTTGTTTTATTTCCTAAGATATGGAGAGTCGACAACGTCATTCAATTACTAGTGGGAACCAGTACCCAAGCTAGAGGACACAGAATGAACAGGGAGGGAGAATAAGACAGACAGACCTAAACAGAAGGCACCACCACTTGAAGAACCTTTCTCCCAAAAGAGGCCTCAGCCGAGGCATAAGTATCAAATTTGGAAAATTTGGAAAAAGTATGCAGAGAGGACCAAGTTGCAGCCTTGCAAATCTGTTCCACAGAAGCTTTATTTTTGAAAGCCTAAGAAGAGGAGACAGCCCTAGTGGAATAAGCTGTAATTCTCTCAGGACACTGCTGTCCAGCAGTCTTATAAGCAAAGCGAATCATACTTCTCAACTAGAGGGAAAGAGAATTAGAATTAGCCTTCTGACCCTTACACTTTCCTGAGAAACATACAAGGCAGAAGACTGGTGAAAATCATTAGTCGCCTGTAGGTAGAATTTTAGAGGACACACAACATCCAAGTTGTGCAACAGACGTTCTTTATGAGAAGAATGATTGGGACAGAAAGAAGGAACAACACTTTCCTTATTAATATTTCTATCCGAAACCACTTTAGGAAGAAACCCAAATTTAGTATGAAGAACTGCCTTATCCACATGAAAGATAAGGTAAGGCCACACTGCAAAGCGAGAGTTCTTAAACTCTCTGAGCAGAAGAGATAGCAATAAGAAACAAAACCTTCCAAGATAGAAACTTAATATAGAAACTTAATTTCTTTCATGTAATTAGCAAGAGTCCATGAGCTAGTGACGTATGGGATATACATTCCTACCAGGAGGGGCAAAGTTTCCCAAACCTCAAAATGCCTATAAATACACCCCTCACCACACCCACAATTCAGTTTTACAAACTTTGCCTCCTATGGAGGTGGTGAAGTAAGTTTGTGCTAGATTCTACGTTGATATGCGCTCCGCAGCAAGTTGGAGCCCGGTTTTCCTCTCAGCGTGCAGTAAATGTCAGAGGGATGTGAGGAGAGTATTGCCTATTTGAATGCAGTGATCTCCTTCTACGGGGTCTATTTCATAGGTTCTCTGTTATCGGTCGTAGAGATTCATCTCTTACCTCCCTTTTCAGATCGACGATATACTCTTATTTATATACCATTACCTCTGCTGATTTTCGTTTCAGTACTGGTTTGGCTTTCTACAAACATGTAGATGAGTGTCCTGGGGTAAGTAAATCTTATTTTCTGTGACACTCTAAGCTATGGTTGGGCACTTTATTTATAAAGTTCTAAATACATGTATTCAAACATTTATTTGCCTTGACTCAGGATGTTCAACATTCCTTATTTTCAGACAGTCAGTTTCATATTTGGGATAATGCATTTGAATCAATTTTTTTTTTTTTCTTACCTTAAAATTTGACTCTTTTTTCCCTGTGGGCTGTTAGGCTCGCGGGGGCTGAAAATGCTTCATTTTATTGCGTCATTCTTGGCGCGGACTTTTTTTGCGCAAAAAATCTTTTCTGTTTCCGGCGTCATACGTGTCGCCGGAAGTTGCGTCATTTTTTGACGTCCTTTTGCGCCAAAAATGTCGGCGTTCCGGATGTGGCGTCATTTTTGGCGCCAAAAAGCATTTAGGCGCCAAATAATGTGGGCGTCTTATTTGGCGCCAAAAAATATGGGCGTCGCTTTTGTCTCCACATTATTTCAGTCTCATTTTTTCTTTGCTTCTGGTTACTAGAAGCTTGTTTTTTTGGCATTTTTTCCCATTCCTGAAACTGTCATTTAAGGAATTTGATCAATTTTGCTTTATATGTTGTTTTTTCTCTTACATATTGCAAGATGTCTCACGTTGCATCTGAGTCAGAAGATACTTCAGGAAAATCGCTGTCTAGTGCTGGAACTACCAAAGCTAAGTGTATCTGCTGTAAACTTTTGGTAGCTATTCCTCCGGCTGTTGTTTGTATTAATTGTCATGACAAACTTGTTAAAGCAGATAATATTTCCTTTAGTAATGTACCATTGCCTGTTGCAGTTCCTTCAACATCTAAGGTGCAGAATGTTCCTGATAACATAAGAGATTTTGTTTCTGAATCCATCAAGAAGGCTATGTCTGTTATTTCTCCTTCTAGTAAACATAAAAAATCTTTTAAAACTTCTCTCTCTACAGATGAATTTTTAAATGAACATCATCATTCTGATGACTCTTCTGGTTCAGAGGATTCTGTCTCAGAGATTGATGCTGATAAATCTTCATATTTATTTAAAATGGAATTTATTCATTCTTTACTTAAAGAAGTACTAATTGCTTTAGAAATAGAGGATTCTGGTCCTCTTGATACTCCTTCTAAACGTTTTAAGCAATTATATCCTGTGCCGTCTGACAGATTAGAATTTTGGGACAAAATCCCTAAAGTCGATGGGGCTATTTCTACCCTTGCTAAACGTACTACTATTCCTACGTCGGATGGTACTTCGTTTAAAGATCCTTTAGATAGGAAAATTGAATCCTTTCTAAGAAAAGCTTATCTGTGTTCAGGTAATCTTCTTAGACCTGCTATATCATTGGCTGATGTTGCTGCAGCTTCAACTTTTTGGTTGGAGACTTTAGCGCAACAAGTAACAGATCATGATTCTCATAATATTATTATTCTTCTTCAGCATGCTAATAATTTTATCTGTGATGCCATCTTTGATATTATCAGAGTTGATGTCAGGTTTATGTCTCTAGCTATTCTAGCTAGAAGAGCTTTATGGCTTAAAACTTGGAATGCTGATATGGCTTCTAAATCAACTCTACTTTCCATTTCTTTCCAGGGTAACAAATTATTTGGTTCTCAGTTGGATTCTATTATCTCAACTGTTATTGGTGGGAAAGGAACTTTTTTACCACAGGATAAAAAAATCTAAGGGTAAAAACAGGGCTAATAATCGTTTTCGTTCCTTTCGTTTCAACAAAGAACAAAAGCCTGATCCTTCATCCTCAGGAGCAGTTTCAGTTTGGAAACCATCTCCAGTCTGGAATAAATCCAAGCCTTCTAGAAAGGCAAAGCCTGCTTCTAAGTCCACATGAAGGTGCGGCCCTCATTCCAGCTCAGCTGGTAGGGGGCAGGTTACGTTTTTTCAAAGAAATTTGGATCAATTCTGTTCACAATCTTTGGATTCAGAACATTGTTTCAGAAGGGTACAGAATTGGTTTCAAGATGAGACCTCCTGCAAAGAGATTTTTTCTTTCCCGTGTCCCAGTAAATCCAGTGAAAGCTCAAGCATTTCTGAATTGTGTTTCAGATCTAGAGTTGGCTGGAGTAATTATGCCAGTTCCAGTTCTGGAACAGGGGATGGGGTTTTATTCAAATCTCTTCATTGTACCAAAGAAGGAGAATTCCTTCAGACCAGTTCTGGATCTAAAAATATTGAATCGTTATGTAAGGATACCAACATTCAAAATGGTAACTGTAAGGACTATCTTGCCTTTTGTTCAGCAAGGGCATTATATGTCCACAATAGATTTACAGGATGCATATCTGCATATTCCGATTCATCCAGATCATTATCAGTTCCTGAGATTCTCTTTTCTGGACAAGCATTACCAGTTTGTGGCTCTGCCGTTTGGCCTAGCTACAGCTCCAAGAATTTTTACAAAGGTTCTCGGTGCCCTTCTGTCTGTAATCAGAGAACAGGGTATTGTGGTATTTCCTTATTTGGACGATATCTTGGTACTTGCTCAGTCTTTACATTTAGCAGAATTTCATACGAATCGACTTGTGTTGTTTCTTCAAGATCATGGTTGGAGGATCAATTCACCAAAAAGTTCATTGATTCCTCAGACAAGGGTAACCTTTCTGGGTTTCCAGATAGATTCAGTGTCCATGACTCTGTCTTTAACAGACAAGAGACGTCTAAAATTGATTTCGGCTTGTCGAAACCTTCAGTCACAATCATTCCCTTCGGTAGCCTTATGCATGGAAATTTTAGGTCTTATGACTGCTGCATCGGACGCGATCCCCTTTGCTCGTTTTCACATGCGACCTCTTCAGCTCTGTATGCTGAATCAATGGTGCAAGGATTACACAAAGATATCTCAATTAATATCTTTAAAACCGATTGTACGACACTCTCTAACGTGGTGGACAGATCACCATCGTTTGATTCAGGGGGCTTCTTTTGTGCTTCCGACCTGGACTGTAATTTCAACAGATGCAAGTCTCACAGGTTGGGGAGCTGTGTGGGGATCTCTGACAGCACAAGGAGTTTGGGAATCTCAGGAGGTGAGATTACCGATCAATATTTTGGAACTCCGTGCAATTTTCAGAGCTCTTCAGTTTTGGCCTCTTCTGAAGAGAGAATCGTTCATTTGTTTTCAGACAGACAATGTCACTACTGTGGCATACATCAATCATCAAGGAGGGACTCACAGTCCTCTGGCTATGAAAGAAGTATCTCGAATTCTGGTTTGGGCGGAATCCAGCTCCTGTCTAATATCTGCGGTTCATATCCCAGGTATAGACAATTGGGAAGCGGATTATCTCAGTCGCCAAACGTTGCATCCAGGCGAATGGTCTCTTCACCCAGAGGTATTTCTTCAGATTGTTCAAATGTGGGAGCTTCCAGAAATAGATCTGATGGCGTCTCATCTAAACAAGAAACTTCCCAGGTATCTGTCCAGATCCCGGGATCCTCAGGCGGAAGCAGTGGATGCATTATCACTTCCTTGGAAGTATCATCCTGCTTATATCTTTCCGCCTCTAGTTCTTCTTCCAAGAGTAATCTCCAAGATTCTGAAGGAATGCTTGTTTGTTCTGCTGGTAGCTCCGGCATGGCCTCACAGGTTTTGGTATGCGGATCTTGTCCGGATGGCCTCTTGCCATCCGTGGACTCTTCCGCTACGACCAGACCTTCTGTCGCAAGGTCCTTTTTTCCATCAGGATCTCAAATCCTTAAATTTAAAGGTATGGAGATTGAACGCTTGATTCTTGGTCAAAGAGGTTTCTCTGACTCTGTGATTAATACTATGTTACAGGCTCGTAAATCTGTATCCAGAGAGATATATTATAGAGTCTGGAAGACTTATATTTCTTGGTGTCTTTCTCATCATTTTTCTTGGCATTCTTTTAGAATTCCGAGAATTTTACAGTTTCTTCAGGATGGTTTAGATAAAGGTTTCTTTGAAAGGACAAATCTCTGCTCTTTCTGTTCTTTTTCACAGAAAGATTGCTAATCTTCCTGATATTCATTGTTTTGCACAAGCTTTGGTTCGTATAAAACCTGTCATTAAGTCAATTTCTCCTCCTTGGAGTTTGAATTTGGTTCTGGGGGCTCTTCAAGCTCCTCCGTTTGAACCCATGCATTCATTGGACATTAAATTACTTTCTTGGAAAGTTTTGTTCCTTTTGGCAATCTCTTCTGCCAGAAGAGTTTCTGAATTATCTGCTCTTTCTTGTGAGTCTCCTTTTCTGATTTTTCATCAGGATAAGGCAGTGTTGCGAACTTCTTTTGAATTTTTTTCCTAAAGTTGTGAATTCTAACAACATTAGTAGAGAAATTGTGGTTCCTTCATTATGTCCTAATCCTAAGAATTCTAAGGAGAAATCGTTGCATTCTTTGGATGTTGTTAGAGCTTTGAAATATTATGTTGAAGCTACTAAGTCTTTCCGAAAGACTTCTAGTTTATTTGTTATCTTTTCCGGTTCTAGAAAAGGCCAGAAAGCTTCTGCCATTTCTTTGGCATCTTGGTTGAAATCTTTAATTCATCTTGCCTATGTTGAGTCGGGTAAAACTCTGCCTCAAAGGATTACAGCTCATTCTACTAGGTCAGTTTCTACTTCCTGGGCGTTTAGGAATGAAGCTTCGATTGATCAGATTTGCAAAGCAGCAACTTGGTCCTCTTTGCATACTTTTACTAAATTCTACCATTTTGATGTATTTTCTTCTTCGGAAGCAGTTTTTGGTAGAAAAGTACTTCAGGCAGCGGTTTCAGTTTGAATCTTCTGCTTATGTTTTTCATTAAACTTTATTTTGGGTGTGGATTATTTTCAGCAGGAATTGGCTGTCTTTATTTTATCCCTCCCTCTCTAGTGACTCTTGCGTGGAAAGATCCACATCTTGGGTAATCATTATCCCATACGTCACTAGCTCATGGACTCTTGCTAATTACATGAAAGAAAACATAATTTATGTAAGAACTTACCTGATAAATTCATTTCTTTCATATTAGCAAGAGTCCATGAGGCCCGCCCTTTTTTTGGAGTGGTTATGATTTTTGTATAAAGCACAATTATTCCAATTCCTTATTTTATATGCTTTCGCACTTTTTTATCACCCCACTTCTTGGCTATTCGTTAAACTGAATTGTGGGTGTGGTGAGGGGTGTATTTATAGGCATTTTGAGGTTTGGGAAACTTTGCCCCTCCTGGTAGGAATGTATATCCCATACGTCACTAGCTCATGGACTCTTGCTAATATGAAAGAAATGAATTTATCAGGTAAGTTCTTACATAAATTATGTTATTTATGGAATGCATTGGCTCAAACGGAGCCCGCTGCGAAACTTTAAGAACAAGATTAAGGCTCCAGGGAGGAGCAACAGGTATAAACACAGGCCTGATTCTAACCAGGGCCTGAAAAAAAGATTGAACATCTGGCACATCCGCCAGACGCTTGTGTAACAAAATAGATAATGCAGAAATCTGACCTTTTAGAGAACTGACTGACAACTCTTTCTCCAGACCTTCCTGGAGAAAAGACAAAATTCTAAGAATCCTAACCCTACTCCAAGAGTAGCCCTTAGATTCACACCAATAAAGGTATTTACGCCATACCTTATGGTAAATTTTTCAAGTAACACGCTTGCGAGCCTGGATCATGGTCTCAATGATCGACTCAGAAAATCCATGCTTAGAAAGAACTAAGCGTTAAATCTCCAAGCAGTCAGCTTCAGAGAAACGAGATTAGGATAGAGGAATGGACCCTGAGTTAGAAGGTCCTTCCTCAGAGGCAACCTCCAAGGCGGCCGAGATGACATCTTCACTAGGTCTGCATACCAGGTTCTGCGAGGCCATGCAGGAGCTATTAGAATTATGGATGCTTTCTCTTGTTTGATACGAGCAATAACTTGTGGAAGAAGCACAAACAGAGGAAACAGGTATGCTAGACTGAAATCCCAAGGAACCGCCATAGCATCTATCAGATTGGCCTGAGGATCTCTTGACCTTAAACCATACCTTAAAAGCTTGGCGTTCTGACGAGACACCATCAGATCCAACTCTGGCACCCCCACCATTTGAGGGTTAACCTGGAGAACACTTCCGGATGGAGAGCCCACTCCCCGGGATGAAATGTCTGTCTGCTCAGGAAATCCGCCGTCCAGTTGTCCACTCCAGGAATGTGGATGGCAGATAGACAACAATTGTGAGCTTCAGCCCACTGAATAATCTGTGCAACCTCCTTCATGGCTAAGGAACTCTGAGTTCCTCCCTGGTGGTTGATGTAAGCCACTGAGGTGATGTTGTCCAATTGAAACCTGATAATCCGGGCTAAAGACAATTGAGGCCAAGCCATCAGAGCATTGTAAATTGCTCTCAACTCCAAGATGTTTATGGGGAGAGCAGGCTCCTCCCGAGTCCATAGTCCCCTGCACCTTTAACAAGTCCCAGACTGCTCCCCAGCCTAGCAGGCTGGTGTCCATTGTCACAATCACCCAGGAAGTTCTCCCGAAGCATGTTCCCTGAGACAGATGGTCCTGAGAAAGCCACCACGGAAGAGAGTCTCTTGTTGACTGGTCTAGATCTATCCTCTGAGACAGATCTGAATGATCTCTGTTCCATTGTCTGAGAATGCATAATTGCAGAGCTCTCAAATGCAATCAAGCAAAGGGAATGATGTCCATGAAATTGACCATCAGAGCAATTACCTCCATACATTGAGCCACTGATGGCCGAACAGTATACTGAAGAGAGAGACAAGAGGAGAGAATTTAGGATTTTCTATCTTCCGTCCAAAAAAATGTAATAGATAGGGAATCTATTATGGTCCCCAAGACAGCCACCCTTGTAACTGGAACAAGGGAACTCTTTTCCAGATTTACTTTTCAACCGTGGGAACGTAGAAAAGACAAGATCTCTGTATGAGAGTTTGCTTGTTGAAAAGAGGGTGCCTGAACCACTATGTCATCCAGGTATGGCACCACTGCAATTCCCAAGACCTGATCACTGCCAAGAGAGCTGTGGAAAGTCCAAAATGGAAGAGTCACAAACTAAAAGTGTTTGTCTAGAAAGGCGACTCTCAGGAATTTGTGATTATCCCTGTGGATGGGAACATGAAGATATGTGTCCTTCAGGTCTATGGTTGTCATGAACTGACCCTCTTGGACCAAAGAAAGAATAGAACGAATGGTTTCCATTTTGAAGGACGGTACCCTCTTTTTTTGGGAACCATGAACAGATTTAAATAGAATCCTAGATCCTGTTCCCTTACTGGAACTGGAACAATCACTCCCAGGGAGGAAAGGTCCTTAATGCAGTTCAAGAATGCCTCTCTTTTTACCTGGTCTGCAGATAATCTTGAGAGGTGAAATCTGCCCCTGGTAGGGAAAATTTTGAATTCTATTTTGTAACCCTGAGATACTATGTCCACAACCCAAAGATCTGGGACATCTCGTCTCCATGCTTGACCAATCAGGGAAAGTCTGCCCCCCACTTGATCCGATCCTGGACTGGGGCCGACCCTTCATGCTGACTTAGACTCAGCTGAGGGTTTCTTTGATTGCTTCCCCTTATTCCAAGACTGATTGGGCTTCCAAGAAGACTTGGACTGCTCCTGCTTGGAAGAGGGAGAGGAAGACTTTTGACCATTGAATTTACGAAAGGAAGGAAAATTACTTTGATGTCCTTTGAGTCTGTTCTTCTTGTCTTGCCGTAGAAAAGACCCTTTTCCACCCGTAATATCAGAAATTATTTCTGCCAGACCAGGTCCGAACAAGGTCTTACCCTTGTAAGGAAGTGCCAGAACCTTGGACTTAGAGGTAACATCAGCTGACCAAGATTTTAGCCACAATGCCATACAGGCTAGGACAGAGAAGCCAGACACCTTGGCTCCCAGTCTAATAACGTGCATGTTAGCATCAGAAATAAAGGAGTTGGCTAGTTTGAGAGCCTTAATCCTATCTTGTATCTCCTCCAATGGAGTCTCTACTAAACTTGATTCAGACAAGGCGTTGCACCAATAAGATTCTGCACTTGCTACTGTGGCGCTACAAACTGCAGGTTGCCTTTGAAGACCTTGATGAACATACATCTTCTTTAAATAAGCTTCTAGCATTTTGTACATGGGATCCTTAAATGAACAGCTATCCTCTATAGGGATTGTAGTTCTCTTAGCCAGAGTAGAAATAGCACCTTCTACTTTAGGCACCCTGCGCCAAGAATCTTTAATGAAGTCAGCAACAGGAATCATCTTTTTAAATACAAGAGACGGGGAGAAAGGAATCCCTGGCTTCTCCCATTCCTGTGAAATAATCTCCGTCACATGGTCTGGGAGAGGAAAAACTTCCACAGAGAAAGGAACATTATAGTTTTTATTAAGTTTACTAGACTTCTTAGGGTTGACAACGACAGAAGTATTGGAGCCATCCAAAGTAGCCAATACCTCCTTTAACAATACACAAAGGTGTTCAAGCTTAAATCTGAAGTTTACTTCTTCAGTATCAGATGAAGGATTAATACTGTCTGAATCTGAGATTTCACCCTTAGAGGCTACCAACGTATTTTCCTCATCAGACTTATGAGGGAGGGCAACCTGCGTAGCAGTAGGTGGAACAGAAACCTTACTATCTGAATGTCTAATTTTCCTCTTGCGTTTTCCCAGCAGAGAAAAAGCAGAAAATGCCGCAGATACCGCAGAAGATACATGTGCAGCAAAATCTACAGGCAAATAAACTCCCCCAGGAGGCTGAGAGGAACTGCAGGGCACTGTATGTGACGCCATAAAGGCTTGGGACATTTGAGGAGAAAGCTCCAGCATTCCTGAACAGCATCATCCTGAGAGACATTGGGCTCAGGGGGCAACAATTTATCTTTAAATTGAAGTGTTCTAGCTAAGCATGCAGCACAGAATTGCATAGGCAAAAAGACAAAGAGTCTTGATCCATGTCCATAATACTAAATAAAAAATTCCCCAAATCTTTTAAATACACTGTCACTTTAAGAATTTTTGATACCACAGCCGCTTAACGTTCTGCAAAAAAATGTTAAAATAATAAGCTAATCAGGCCCCCACACCTCAAACAGGCTGAGGTGCCTTATCGTAACACTTATACACAATTTGGCTGCCAGAAGTATCTAAAACAATCATATAGTAGATTGACACTGAAGATACTGAAATTCAAAACAAACGCTCAAGCAGTCTGTCAGTTAGCCTGTTCTAGCTAGGCAAGCAAAGAAAACCAACTGCCAAATTTTAAGTTTATACATAAATCCCTATATAAAACATAAGCCACACACATACTAATACAGTATTTAAACAAAATTAGCCCAAAGAGGAAGAACGTCCCAATAAAGGGAAGATTGACCCCTAGTCTCAACATACATAATGTGCCTGCCCACTGCCAAAGAAAATCCTGTATAAAGGATTTAAAAAATGTCTCCATCTACGGCAAAGAGAATGACTGGGGATTATGGATAGGGGAGTGACACTTAACATCTTTGCTATGGTGCTCTTTGCCTCCTCCTGCCTGCCAGGAGTGATATTCCCACTAGTAATTGAATGACTTTGTGGACTCTCCATATCTTAGGAAAGAAACATAATAACTATAAAATTAACAAAAAAAAATTATATTGTTACGGACAATACTGGCTGCCAGTAAAAAATATGGCAGGGAGCAGTGGGAGGGAGTGGGGGGGGCCAGGTAGGTGGGAGGGTGAGGAGGGATCTAAAAATTCCTGGGACAAGAATAAGGCTATCCTACAAACTAGATAAGTTTATACTGTTAGGTAATATTGGGCAGACTTGCTAGGCCTATGGCTCTTATCTGCCATCAATATCTATGTTAAACTGCAGAAATATTAAAAAATAAATATTTTAAATAAATAAAAACCCTAAACTGCATACTGGTAGACTGTCTGCCAGTACCTAAGATGGTGGTGAACAGTGGGTGGGGAGGAGGGAAGAGAGCTGTTTGGGAGGGATCAAGTAGGGATCAGGGATTGAGAGGTGACAGGTGTGGGGGTTATCCCTACACTAGAGCAAATATTAACCTTGCAAGCTAACTGATTAACCCCTTCACTGCTGGGTTCATAGAAGTGTGGGCACAGCTGCAATTAGTGGCCTTCTAATGGATAAAAAAACAATGGTAAAGCCATGCATGTCTGCTATTTTTTAACAAAGGGGATCCCAGAGAAGCTTTAAAAACCATTTGTCTTATTACAGCAGTAGTTGGGTGTTAATAGTTTCAGTGAGAAACGATTTTTATTTAATCATATTTGACGGCCAAATAGTGGCATCAAATCAACCAAAATGGGTCTAGATCAATTTTCTCATATGTAAATCAAAAAAACAAAGGCTCTATATTTGTTAAATGGAATAATATCAAAAATGCTATAAATTCGCCAGTACTTGGGCAAATATTTTTTACTGAAATTACTGGCAGCGAAAGCGCTATTTGCAGGCATTAAGGGCTAGATTACAAGCTGAGCGCTAATTTATTTCGCACCCAAAATGGGAAAATTCGCCCATTTACGGGGGCATGATAAATAACCAGCCATTACAAGTGGCTGGTTATTACTACCTCGACCTCGCTGTAGCAATTAGCACTCCGAAAATTAACCAGAGATCAGATCAAGAGCAAGAAGCAGTTATGTGGGGTTAAAGTGAGCGAGTGAGGGGTGTTAGAAAACAAAAACGCACTGAAAAGTGTCTTTACATTAAAGTCTATGGGGACAGTGTTTAAGCTGTAAATATATATGTATATACACATATTAACATACAAAAATATTTGTATATAGTTATATACATATATCTTTCAATTTGCTGCCCATCGCTGTGTGACTTACCCCCTTCAATGCGCTAGGTTCTCATGCCATGTCTAACGGCATGAGACCGAGATTCCCATTGGAGCTTATGGAAGCACAATCTCATGAGCTCAAACCATCTATGCAATTCGAATGCGAGATCGCGTTTGCATTGCACCTAACTTGTAATACCAGAGCACATTTTGCCTGCGCTAGTATTACTGAGTGGAGCGCAAATATCGTGCTCGCATAAGTGATATTTTGTGCTCCACTTAATAAGCATATATAAAAGAGTAATATCTCTTTAAACCGCTTTTTACAGCTTTGAAGCCAATTTTAGTTCTCACACATACACAGATTTGGAAGTCTCAAATATTAGGGGATATTTGCTGTTGAGATTAAGCAGTTGTAATTATGGTAAACCATTATTCTTAGAACACTGCAAATTTGAGTGTTAGAGAATCCATAAGGTGTTTTTAATACAAATGCTGTATGCATCTCTTTAATCATATGCTGCTTTTTTTGAGTTCCAATCATTGCAATATAATGAATATTTTAATATGTCTTTTCCTCCCTCCAAGAATTTTATTTGTCAGATTGAATATATTCAAATGGAAAATAATATCTAAAAGCTATTGACATACCCTAGTGATGTATTGAACGTAAGTGACAGAAGCCCTTGGGATATTGTATGCTATTTACATAATGCCTTTCCTATAAAATCTGTTCTCACTTTTTTTTTTAAAGAATTAAACTAATCCCTTGTCAGACATTTTAAATTTAAAGGTCATATCATTTAGCAGTTTATTTGATATACCTGTCATTTCACAGACTATAAAAATCCACATGGCTGCTTAGATATATTCTAAACATATATACTTTTATTTCAAGATTGGATAGCACAATCAAATTCTTACTGTTTATGAAGCTATACAGGGTACTTACATTACTGTGGAAAATGAATTATCCTTCTGGAAAAAAAACTGTATTGTAAGTCAGTTGTGGTTATTAATCACACAAAAAAAAACTGTAAAGTAAAATAAATAGTGAGATTCACATTCTGGATGTCTATTCTAGATGGAATATATTATTTTGTTTAATAGGAAAACATATCTGTTTTAAAAAATATATATAAAACAGGCAGGCATATTTAGATATCCCTGGAGGAATTTCTGGGGGGATGCTGGGGGATGCTATGCTACCATTAATTATTAGTTACACCCCAACTCTCATAGGTGCAGCTATTTAACCATGTGACACAAAACAGCAAACATAGGAACCATGTATAAAATATACAGTGAATGAATACACATAAAAACTAAAGAGAAAATGAATGAGTTTAAAGTGACATAAAACTTAAAGGGACAGTAAAGTCATAATTAGACATTCATGATTTAGATTGAACATACAATTTTAAACAACTTTCCAATTTACTTATTTAATTTTATTTGCTTCCTTCTCTTGTTATCCTTTGCTGAAAGGTTTATCTATGTAAGCTCAGGAGCAGAAAAGAACCTAGGTTCTAGCTGCTGATTGGTGGTTGCATATATATACAGATTGTCATTGGCTCACCCATGTGTTTAGTTAGAAACTAGTAGTGCATTGCTGCTCCTGCAACAAATGATACCAAGAGAATGAAACAAATTGAATAATGGAAGTAAACTGGAAAGTTGTTTAAAATGTTATGTTCTACCTAAATCATGAAAGAAAATTTTTGGGTTTCATGTCCCTTTAAAGAAGCATCAAAATGAAACATTCATGATTCAGATAGAGGGCCAGATTACAAGTGTACCGTTATTTAATACTCCAGCTCGAGCATTAACTGTGCTAGAAGTACGTTTTGTGAGCACGGTGGGTTGCGTTCATATTACTAGTTGAAAGTAAACTGTTTTTGCTCGTGCACTAACCCTACGAGCATGAAAGCAGAAAAAAGTGGGAAAAAAACCTAACACTCTACTCGCACGCAAACCTGGTTGCATATTCTCAAGTGCGCTAAACCCAACATGAAAATATGAGAATATTTCACATTCCAATGTTCTTCACATCGAAGAATGTGTTCTATTTATTCATAAATACACATTTATCTGATTTTTTGCACACATATATATTTACACCTATATAAATACATGATTATATATAGGTATAGATATATACAGATTATATATATATATATATATATATATATATATATATATATATATATATATATATATATATATATATATATTTATAAATACTTAAAAACATATTATACTATGTGTAGATCATTTGAGTGTGAAATATTTACAGTGAATACACAGCGTAACACTTTATTTAATATGAATATTGCATAAATATGATTTTACATGTTTTCATCTACTTAACTGCAAAGGGTTAAAGAAATGTGCCCACTCCTAGTATTAGTGGATACCAAGAAAACTAAGCAAAATTGACAATAAATTGAATTTGCAAAATTGTTTCACATGTCATGCTTTAGTCTAGACAATCAATTTAATTTTAATTTTGACCTTACTGTCCTATTAAAATTAAAGTGTTTGTTTTGTTTCCATTTATCTAAGTGAATTAGGAGTGCATGATTCTATATAGGGATTGCCTGATCAGTACTTACGCTCATTTCTATCTGTCCCTAACAGGACACAGCAGAGGAGATAAGAGGCTTTGTAAAGGATATGCAGTGGATAGTAAAACAATGCATTTGAACAGGCATAATTACAAGCTCCCTCATAGGATTGTAGAAAAGGAAATGTTTATTCTTAGAGTTAAAGGGACAGGAAACCCAGCTTTTTTTCTTTTATGATTCTGATAGAGCATGCAATTTTGCACAACTTTCTAAATTACTTCTATTATCACATTTTCTTCATTCTCTTTGTATCTTTTATTGAAAAGCAGATATGTAAGCTAAAGATCGTGCCCATGTCTGGAGCACTATATGTCAGCAGTTTTGCAAGAATGATATCCAATTACAAGAGCTCTAGATAACAGCACTATTTCCTGCCATTTTGTGCTCCAGACACCTACCTAGATATCTCTTAAACAAAATATACCATGGGAACAAAGCAAATTAGGTAAAAGTAAATTGGAAATGAACAAAGAAAAATTGAAAATTGGAGCCAATTTGAAAGTTGCTTAAAATTGCACGCTCTATCTAAATCATGAAAGTTTAAAGGGACACTGAACCCAAATTTTTTCTTTCGTGATACAGATAGAGCATGCAATTTAAAAAACTTTCTAATTTACTCCTATTATCATTTTTTCTTCGTTCTCTTGCTTTCTATATTTGAAAAAGAAGGCATATAAGCTATTTTTTTTGGTTCAGAACCATGGAAAGCACTTGTTTATTGGTGGGTGAATTTTTCCACCAATCAGCAAGAACAACACAGTGTGTTCACCAAAAATGGGCTGGCATCTAAACTTACATTCTTGCATTTCAAATAAAGATACCAAGAGAATGAAAAGAATTTGATAATAGGAGTAAAATTAGAAAGTTGCTTAAAATTGAATGCTCTATCTGAATCACAATAGAAAAAATTTGGGTTCAGTGTCCCTTTAATTTTTACTAGACTATTCCTTTAATGATCAGTGACATACCCTGTACGTCTCTGGTCTTTCTATGGGGGTTCCTTTTTCAATTGCGGAGGCTCACCGCCAACTGTGAGACTGTAGGAGGGTCTAATAGCATGGCCCTGTTGCTCGCGGTGAGACCCAAGCTATTAGGAAGCCAGCAGGAGGGAGGGAAGGTCTAATAGTGTTTTTATGCATCACTAATTAAAGAAACATAAAACCAAAAAAAATGTCATGATTCAGATAGAGCATACTGTTTTAAACAACTCTTCAATTTACTTCTATTATCAAATTTGCTTCATTCTCTTGCTATCCTTTCTTGAAAGAGCAGCAAAGCAGTAATAAGTGCTATCTGGACATATTGGTAGAGCCAATGACAAGTATATATGTGCAGCCTCCAATTAGCAGCTAGCTTCCAGTAAGTCTACCTAAGTATGCTCCTAAGTTTACCTACATATTTTTTCAACAAAGGATACCAAGAGAATGAAGCAAAGTAGATAATAGAAGTAAATTGGAAAGTTGTTTAAAATGTCATGCATTATCTGAATCATGATAGATTAAATCCACCCAAATTCATTTATTCAACAGGCCCTGCTATTGCGTGATTGGGCACAAAAAAGCAGGGGGGGGGTAACTGCACAATAACTTCCTTGCAATGTAGGCAAAGGACAAACAGCATCCAGTACCAGTTCCCTAACTGGGAACATTATTCACCTGTTAAATGATGAATGGGGCCAAACAGTGTCCTTCATAGTACTCAAAAGTAGGGATCAATGCATGTGGTCAAAGTGCAATTTGCTTGGTAGAATGAATAGAGCTGTGTGAAGTTGGCACCCCATGTAATTAAATTGTGAAAACAAATATACCATTCATTTGTGCTATGTGCCAACTTCATACAGCTAAGGAATACTCCTTTGGACATTAGTTTTGGACAATCAAATGTTAATAACGACAATCCATTAAAATTCTGTAATCGGAGGTTATTTCTGGTTTTCCAATGTTACTTTCGTTTTCAAATGTTCATAATTAGATGGAATATCCACATTCAAAATTTCGAATGTAACATTCGATTTAACAAATACTATTCCGAAGTTCAATAGTTCATGTGGTAGGAAATTTACTAAATTGATACATAATACATACAAATATATCATTTATAATTAAAATATTGCTATAACTCTATTTGAATTATGCAATAATTTGAATTAGAATAATTCAAATTGCATATTACATTTAAAGATAGCATTAGAAATTCTATTACATTAAACAAATGTCAGAATGTTGTACAAACATTTGAAATTCGAAACAAAGGAATTAATGTGTTAAAATGTATTTAATTTGTCAAATGTTGCAAAACATTCTCCCATCCTAACTCAGAGTGAACAAAACTTATTTCCTTAACAGGATAGGGTTAATATATCTTTAGTTACAGAATGACCTTAGCATTCTGAGATGTTGCCTAGCTACATTTACATCTCAGTACTACAGATAATGAGCTAGTGCTTAGCAACATCTGTAAACTATGTATCATTCTTGCAGCCGATTCCTTTATTTCTACTTATGTGTATTCATTTTTATCATTATAAAAATGTGTAAATCTGGAAGTTTGATGGACTTTATACTAAGGTCGGTTTTACTAATAGCCCAGTATTCTTTGGGGGTTCTTCTATCTGCAGTGGATTATGATCTATAGTTGAGTAAATTGCTAAAAGTATCTGTTAATTCTCCAAATGCTCAAATATAGACTTATCTTTCAATAAAATAATATTTCTATTTTTTTAAAGTAATTGTCTTCTTATTTCCTAAAGATCCATTATAGTAAAAAAAAAAATTGCCTGCTCTAATTTGTTAAATGATGCAATTTTAAAGGGATGCTCAACCCAAATTTTTCTTTCATGATTCAGATAGAACATGCAATTTTAAGCAACTTTCTTATTTACTCCTATTATCAATTTGTCTTTTGTTCTCTTGCTATCTTTATTAAAAAAGCAGGAATGTAAAAGCTTAGAAGCCAGCCCATTTTAAGTTCAGCACCCTGGATAGTGCTTGCTTATTGGTGGCTACATTTAGCAAACGAATAAGCAAGCACAACCCAGGTTTGGAACCAAAAATGGGATGACTCCTCAGCTTTACTTTTCTGCTTTTTAAATAAAGTAAACAAGAGAACGACAAAAATTTGATAATAGGAGTAAATTAGAAAGTTGCTTTATAGAAAAAAAAATGGGTTTAGTATCCCTTTAATTCTCCAAATGCTCAAATATAGACATATTATCTTTCAATAAAATAATCTTTTTATTTTTTTATGTAATTGTCTTCTTATTACTTAAAGATCCATTATAGTAAAAAAAAAAATTGCCTGCTCTAATTTGTTAAAGGATGTAATTTTAAGACTATCAACACTAGACTACTGTTTGTTAAACCCCCTCAAAATGGTTAAAGACACAGTCGAAATAGCACTCATCACTCACAGAGCACATCTGGTACCCGAGCAGAAATAACAACTGATCCAATCATCAGCACTAGTTTCAAATCTAAATTGTGTGACTAATGCAAATGATGATGTGTTAATGTCCTCCACACGATGCCCAGAATGTAGAATATTTCTATGTGTTGTCATCTTGGGCACCCCCTGAAATGTAGGTGGGAAAGGAAACTGCAATTTTCTTCCTGATGGCCACCAAGACCTAGAGGTATCTCGGGGAATTCCCAGGTTGTGAGATGGAGCTAGGGGAGGGCTTTTAAAGCTATCTCTTATGCCCCACACCATTTACAGGGACACTGCAATTGGCATAAGAAAACTGAAATTTCCTTCTTGATGGTCTTCTGAGGGCAGGACACCTGTGACATCACCACCTAGAGGTATCCAATTCAGAGAATTACTGGGTTATAAGTTGGGTCAAGGAGAGGGCTTTTAAAACTTTACCTTTGGCCCCAGGAAACTTACAGAGACAAAAGACCCCTCATTTGAAAAAAGGGGTCTGCCCTTCCAAATGGATAACATGCCCCTGTAAGATGCAGGTGACTTCCATAAAAATGGTGATACCTGCAGTAGCATTTAAAATGTTGTTCCCTATCACATACTGTTTGAGGTATTGGGACATGTGACCCATCATTTGAAAGGACAGACTTCCATCTTTCAAATGATGAGTCACTTGCCCCCGTGGATAACACACATCTGTAACATCTAAGCATGTCTTGTGTCTCAGAGAGATTTCTTAGACAAAAACATTTTTATCCAATGATAATAAAACAGACATGAAGATTTAACAATTACACACATTTAGAGATTTTATTTTTAAAACTTTTTTTCTTAGTGTTGCTGTTGAATTGATTGTTTTTCTATGATGTGAAATATAATGTTTTGGGTCATTTACTACAACTTTATGCAGCTATGTGCTAGTTTACGAGTGGAGCACTATTTAACGCTCCCGCGTGAGAGTTAACTTTGCTAGACGGAGGCTTTTTGCACGCGTTGGGTAGCATGTGTATTACAAGTTGAAAGGGAAAAGTTTGCATGTGAGCCAAACCCGACCATGCTAACCAAATATCACAATCACATTATCTTATCCTTCCCATGGTAGTCGATGTAGAGCAAACTAAAAAAAAACGAACACCTATACTCGTGCGCTAAACTGACAGGAGTTATTATTAGTTCACATTCCAATCCTCTTCACATACAGAACAATGTTTTTTTTTTTGTAGATACATATTTTTATATATATCTATATATACCTATGCATGAATATCTATTCCTATAGACATAGAGGTATAGATATGAATTTTACATTAACATTATCAGATATATATAGAAATTTATATTTAATAAAAAAAAAAGGACATTATTTGTTATGTGAAGAACACAGGAATGTAAAATATGCATAATGTGCATCAGGGTTCCCGAATTTGGACTAACACGGTCAGGGTTAGTGCACATGAAGAATTGCTTACTTCAATGAGTGTCATTGAAATATTAGCTGTAAAATATTAATAAAGATTATTACAAATTATTATACATACTGTAACAAATATAGATATATTCCATGGATTATTTTGAACTCTATGTAAGAATGTGGATATTTTAGCAACTGATTCAGCATTGCCTTTTAAATATATATCACCATCGAGAGTAATATATAGAAGGGCAAGATTCCTTAAAGGGACATAAAACAAGTTGGGATAGAGACAAATATTTAATAATATGTACTTTAATTACTTTATCTGACAATTTATACTGCAGTGCTTTGCCATTAACCCTTCCTTTTTAGTTTCTGAATTGTAAAGCTCTTACTCCCCCCACACATTTCCCTTCTATTGGCTGTATCTATATCTATTGTTGTTTTGGTAGAAAAAGTGTATATCGATTATCTGCTGGAGCAGCCTAAAAGCGGTGAAACTCAGTTGAAATACAATGCCTGTGTCTAAATACTGATAAGAGGAGTGGGCTTATCCAGGCAGCTTAGCTATGTAATTCATTATGCTTATTTTTGAAAATTATTTTTAAATTACTTGCCAGCAATTTTTAAACAATTTTTTATCATGCAAACTATTTTTAATTAATTAGCCCTTTTGGGTCATGTGGACTTCATAACATATAGTAAATTTGTTACATTACCCATGTAGTCTCTCTTTATGTCGGCAAAACTTGCCACAACCTCTGGACAAGAATGGCCACCACAGCAGCGTCATTCAAGTGGCCAAAAAGGATGGCACTTCCGAAAAACTAGATGCACATTTCTTGCAAGTTGGACACAGTTTATCAGAATCTTTATGATAATTGATTTATACATAGGATACTTTAATTAGAGAGGGTTTAACACTAAGCTTAAAGGGACATGAAACCCAATTTTTTTTCTTTCATGATTTAGAAAGAGCATACAGTTTTAAACAACTTTCTAATTTACTTCTGTTATCTAATTTGCTTCATTTTCTTTATATTATTTGCTGAGAAGCATATCTAAAGAATGAACAAAAATAGATAATAGAAGTAAATTGGAATGTTATTTAAATTTGTATTCTCTACCTGATTCATGAAAGATAATTTTGGGGTTTAGTGTCCCTTTAAGGGGTATTGATATTTATATGTTACTATTTCTCAGGGGCAGTGTATTATTAACATGCTCAGGTAAATAATATATAGGTCAGATGATTGTAGTTATAGAGATGGATATAATCTGTCTATGGTAAATAAGCATAGAACTATTGGGATGATGTGATTGGTGTTTTTTATTCCCTTTTTGTGTATGTTTTACTAGTACAGATGTTTAGATTTAGCATGCAATCCTTTATGAGCTAGAACTTATATAGATTATGCTTTGATTTAAAAGAATATTTATTCACTATGTGATGCATTCATAATATTGCTGATTTGCTTTTAACAGCATTATGTTGTGATGCTCCAGTTTGGTCACCAAGGAGAAGGAATGAGCATGACGTCATTAGTTTGTGCCGGAGCCCACCGAAACACCACTATGATGCTATCTCACACGAGGAAAGAGCTTTATATATGGGTTAAGATCTCTCTCACTTTCACTCTCTCATATATCACTCTCTCTGAAAAAAATGTAGTAAGATCACATAATGTGTTGTTACTTTATAATTTTATATATTAAAACCAACTATGTAATGACCCTTCTCTCCTCTCTCTCTCTCTCTCTCTCTCTCTCTCTCTCTCTCTCTCTCTCTCTCTCTCATATTACTCTATCATATTACTCTTGCTATCACTGTCTCATATTTTACTCTATCTCTCATATATCACTCTCTCATATATCACACTCTCTCTCATATATCACTCTCTCTCTTATATATCACTGTCTCATATTTTACTCTCTCATATATCACACTCTCTCTCATATTTCAGTCTCTCTCTCTCATATATCACTCTTTCTCACATATCATTCTCTCTCAACTATATCATTCTCTCTCTCATATATCACTGTCTCATATTTTACTCTATCTCTCATATATCACACTCTCTCTCATATATCACTCTCTCTCTCTCTCATATATCACTCTTTCTCATATATCATTCTCTCTCTCCTATATCACTTTCTCTCATATTTCTCTCTCTCTCTTGTATATCACTCTCTCTCATATATCACTCTCTCTCATATATCACTCTATCTCTCATATATCACTCTCTCATACATCACTCTCTCTCGTATATCACTCTCTTTCATATATCACTTTCTCTCATATATCACTATATCTCTCATATATCACTCTCTCTCATATATCACTCTCTCTTGTATATCACTCTCTCTCTCTCATATATCACATCTCTCATATATAACTCTCTCATATATCACACTCTCTCTCATATATCACTCTCTTCTCTTATATATCACTGTCTCATATTTTACTCTCTCATATATCATCTCTCTCTTATATCACACTCTCTCTCATATTTCAGTCTCCTCTCTCTCATATATCACTCTTTCTCACATATCATTCTCTCTCAACTATATCCAGTGGCGGCTGGTGACTTTTGAAGATGGGGGAGCACTAGCCCCGCCCCTCAGATGGCCCCGCCCATTTTATTGTGTGTGTATGTGTATATATATATATATATATATATATATATATATACACACATATATATATATATATATATATATATATATACATACACACACATACATACATACACACACACACACACTATGCCAGTTACCTTAACACATTCTTGTACAAGGTGAGGGCAGTGTGTTATGTGTATTACTGTGTGTTGTATGTACATAACTAACCTGAAAGACAAGAGCACCACATACACACATACACACATACACCCTGCAGTTACTATATATATATATATATATATATATATATATATATATATATATATATATATATATATATATATATATATATATATATATATATATATATACACTGGGTACTTGAGTCCTGTCACTGGGGCAGTATAAGGACTTTATAAATATATATATATATATATGTCCTTATACTGCCCCAGTGACAGGACTCAAGTACCCAGTATATATATATATACACCCAGAGACAAGCAGAATACACTTTTTAATAATGTTTAATACACACACTGTCTGACACTAAAGTAAAGGGGCATTTAATTTATATAGGTATCATTGTTATACCTACTATAAGGGGATCCACTGACATACATACATAGAGATACACACATACATACATACATAGTTACACAGAGATGCACAAACTTATACATACACAGATACACACATACATTCATGCAGAGATACACACACACAGATAGGCACCAACACATGCACACAGGCATACACAGATATAAGCAGACATACACTTATATATGCAGGGACAGTCACATGCATGGTAATATTATTTTTACAATACTCTTGGGACTTTTTCTTATTCTAAACTTGAGTTCCAGTCCAGCTCATTTAAATGTTCATAACATACAGCAGTGGTAGTGTATTAATAATCTGAGCTGAGGCTGAGCTAACCTTCTTTGTGCCACAGTACATACAGTATATTAAGTATTTTAGAGCATAAAACTTTAGCAACTAACTCACAGACTGACCTCTATCACATAGTTGCTGCTTCAAGTGCCGTGCAGAAGACAGAGTTGTAAATTTAAACTGGAGCTGTCCTCTCCCTCATGACCTCCTGCCCTGCAGCATGCATAGGAAAACACTGATTCACAATTTAACCCCATGGCTACCAAAAAGGGCTGCAATACACTGCTTAGGAATAAACTGCAGTCCTTTCTGGCAGCCAGGGAGTTAAATTGTGTTCAGCATGTTACGGAGTCTTTTTTTCTATTAGGTATTGGTAATTCAAATGTCAAGGGTGAAGTGTTTACCGGGTGGGTCCCACATTTAAGTACATGATCACAACACTTTCCCTGACAGGCTCAGAAATGATCCGTCAGGTAGGAGGAAGAGACAGACTTAGTAGAACAACAACAAGTAAGGGGACGCAGCACATATTCCACAGCACAGCCATGACTTACCTCCTTCCTTCCTTCCACTTTCTGCATTTGCCGACAGAGCGCTCATACCCCCAGCTCTCCACAGCACACTTGAGCGCGCTCCCGCCCCTCACCTTAAAAAAGTTACAGCTTCAGCCAAGCGTCATCACTCACAGTCACGTGATGATGCTCTACTTTGTCACTGGCTGCTGCCTTTCTCTGTGAATAACACCTCCCACAGATCGCACAGTCTGAAGTGTGCGATACACAAAGTATAGGGATGGGGAGGCTGGGAGCTGCGCAGGCTGCAAATTTAAGATGCGCATAGCACACTGCCATATATCTAGCTACCGCACGTGCGGTTAGTGTATAAATGATAGAATAAAAAATAAAAAATAAAATTTTTCCTTCTTAAACAAACTGTTTGAATTTTTTGGGGGACAAAAAAAAAATATAATTTTTACAGTAGGGGGCTATTGGAAAAATTATATTTTTTTTCTTCTGTTTTTTCTTTCTATCTTCTGGGCTTCTTCTGGGCTTCTGAGGGGGGCACGTGCGATTGTGCTCAAATGGAGGAGCCTCCACTGAATGAGAGAGTGATAAATGAGACAGTGATATGAGAGAGAGTGATATATGAGAGAGAGTGATATCTGAGAGAGAATGATATATGAGAGAGTGATATATAAGAGAATGAGAGTGATATATGAGAGAGTGATATATGAGAGAGAGAGTGATATACAAGAGAGAGAGAGATATGAGAGAGATATATATGAGAGATATAATGATATATGAGAGAGAGTGATATATGAAAGAGAGTGATATACGAGAGAGAGTGATATATGAGAGAGTGAAAGTGATATATGAGAGATAGAGTGATATATGAGAGAGAGATATATGAGAGAGAGATATATGAGAGAGAGAGAAATATGAGAGAGAGTGATATATAAGAGAGAGAGTGATATATAAGAGAGAATGGTATATGAAAGAGAGTGATATATAAGAAAGTGAGAGTGATATATGAGAGTGATATATGAGAGAGAGGGTGATATACGAGAGAGAGTGATATATGAGAGAGAGTGATATATGAGAGAGTGATATATGAGAGAGTGATATATGAGAGAGTGAAAGTGATATATGAGAGATAGAGTAATATATGAGAGAGTGATATATGAGAGAGAGTGATAAATGAGAGAGAGTGATATACGAGAGAGAGAGAAATATGAGAGAGAGTGATATATGAGAGAGTGATATATGAGAGATAGAGAGATATATGAGAGATATAGTGATATATGAGAGAGAGTGATATACAAGAGAGAGTGATATATGAGAGAGAGTAATATGATAGAGTATATATGAGAGATAGTGATATTAGAGAGTGATATATGAGAGAGTGTGAAATATAAGAGAGAGTGATATATGAAAGAGAGAGACTGATATATGAAAAAGAGACTGATATATAAGAGATAGAGTGATAAATGAGACAGTGATATGAGAGAGAGTGATATATGAGAGAGAGTGATATCTGAGAGAGAATGATATATGAGAGAGAGTGATATATAAGAGAATGAGAGTGATATATGAGAGAGTGATATATGAGAGAGAGAGTGATATACGAGAGAGAGAGATATATGAGAGAGAGATATATGAGAGATATAATGATATATGAGAGAGAGTGATATATGAAAGAGAGTGATATACGAGAGAGAGTGATATACGAGAGAGAGTGATCTATGAGAGAGTGAAAGTGATATATGAGAGATAGAGTGATATATGAGAGAGAGATATATGAAAGAGAGAGAAATATGAGAGAGAGTGATATATAAGAGAGAGAGTGATATATAAGAGAGAATGATATATGAAAGAGAGTGATATATAAGAGAGTGAGAGTGACATATGAGAGACTGATATATGAGAGAGAGTGATATATGAGAGAGAGTGATATATGAGAGAGACTGATATATGAGAGAAACTGATATATGAGAGAGAATGATATATGAAAGAGAGTGATATATAAGAGAGTGAGAGTGATATATGAGAGAGTGATATATGAGAGAGAGAGAGTGATATACAAGAGAGAGTGAGTGATATACAAGAGAGAGTGATATATGAGAGAGAGTGATATATGAGAGATATAGTGATATATGAGAGAAAGTGATATATGAAAGAGAGTGATATACGAGAGAGAGTGATGTATGAGAGAGTGAAAGGGATATATGAGAGATAAAGTTATATATGAGAGAGAGTGATATATGAGAGAGAGTGATATACAAGAGAGAGAGAGAAATATGAGAGAAAGTGATATAGGAGAGAGAGAATGATATATGAGAAAGAGTGATATATGAGAGAGAGAGTGATATATGAGAGAGAGTGTGATATATGAGAGATAGAGTAAAATATGAGACAGTGATATATAAGAGAGTGATATATGAGAGAGAGAATGATATAGTCAGTGGAGGCTCCTCCATTTGAGCACAATCGCACGTGCCCCCCTCAGAAGCCCAGAAGAAGCCCAGAAGATAGAAAGAAAAAACAGAAGAAAAAAAATATAATTTTTCCAATAGCCCCCTACTGTAAAAATTATATTTTTTTTTTGTCCCCCAAAAAATTCAAACAGTTTGTTTAAGAAGGAAAAATTTTATTTTTTATTTTTTATTCTATCATTTATACACTAACCGCACGTGCGGTAGCTAGATATATGGCAGTGTGCTATGCGCATCTTAAATTTGCAGCCTGCGCAGCTCCCAGCCTCCCCATCCCTATACTTTGTGTATCGCACACTTCAGACTGTGCGATCTGTGGGAGGTGTTATTCACAGAGAAAGGCAGCAGCCAGTGACAAAGTAGAGCATCATCACGTGACTGTGAGTGATGACGCTTGGCTGAAGCTGTAACTTTTTTAAGGTGAGGGGCGGGAGCGCGCTCAAGTGTGCTGTGGAGAGCTGGGGGTATGAGCGCTCTGTCGGCAAATGCAGAAAGTGGAAGGAAGGAAGGAGGTAAGTCATGGCTGTGCTGTGGAATATGTGCTGCGTCCCCTTACTTGTTGTTGTTCTACTAAGTCTGTCTCTTCCTCCTACCTGACGGATCATTTCTGAGCCTGTCAGGGAAAGTGTTGTGATCATGTACTTAAATGTGGGACCCACCCGGTAAACACTTCACCCTTGACATTTGAATTACCAATACCTAATAGAAAAAAAGACTCCGTAACATGCTGAACACAATTTAACTCCCTGGCTGCCAGAAAGGACTGCAGTTTATTCCTAAGCAGTGTATTGCAGCCCTTTTTGGTAGCCATGGGGTTAAATTGTGAATCAGTGTTTTCCTATGCATGCTGCAGGGCAGGAGGTCATGAGGGAGAGGACAGCTCCAGTTTAAATTTACAACTCTGTCTTCTGCACGGCACTTGAAGCAGCAACTATGTGATAGAGGTCAGTCTGTGAGTTAGTTGCTAAAGTTTTATGCTCTAAAATACTTAATATACTGTATGTACTGTGGCACAAAGAAGGTTAGCTCAGCCTCAGCTCAGATTATTAATACACTACCACTGCTGTATGTTATGAACATTTAAATGAGCTGGACTGGAACTCAAGTTTAGAATAAGAAAAAGTCCCAAGAGTATTGTAAAAATAATATTACCATGCATGTGACTGTCCCTGCATATATAAGTGTATGTCTGCTTATATCTGTGTGTGCCTGTGTGCATGTGTTGGTGCCTATCTGTGTGTGTGTATCTCTGCATGAATGTATGTGTGTATCTGTGTATGTATAAGTTTGTGCATCTCTGTGTAACTATGTATGTATGTATGTGTGTATCTCTATGTATGTATGTCAGTGGATCCCCTTATAGTAGGTATAACAATGATACCTATATAAATTAAATGCCCCTTTACTTTAGTGTCAGACAGTGTGTGTATTAAACATTATTAAAAAGTGTATTCTGCTTGTCTCTGGGTGTATATATATATATACTGGGTACTTGAGTCCTGTCACTGGGGCAGTATAAGGACATATATATATATATATATTTATAAAGTCCTTATACTGCCCCAGTGACAGGACTCAAGTACCCAGTGTATATATATATATATATATATATATATATATATATATATATATATATATATATATATATATATATATATATATATATATATATATATATAGTAACTGCAGGGTGTATGTGTGTATGTGTGTATGTGGTGCTCTTGTCTTTCAGGTTAGTTATGTACATACAACACACAGTAATACACATAACACACTGCCCTCACCTTGTACAAGAATGTGTTAAGGTAACTGGCATAGTGTGTGTGTGTGTGTATGTATGTATGTGTGTGTATGTATATATATATATATATATATATATATATATATGTGTATATATATATATATATATATATATATATATATATACACATACACACACAATAAAATGGGCGGGGCCATCTGAGGGGCGGGGCTAGTGCTCCCCCATCTTCAAAAGTCACCAGCCGCCACTGGATATAGTTGAGAGAGAATGATATGTGAGAAAGAGTGATATATGAGAGAGAGAGACTGAAATATGAGAGAGAGTGTGATATATGAGAGAGAGTGATATATGAGAGAGTAAAATATGAGACAGTGATATATAAGAGAGAGAGTGATATATGAGAGAGAGTGTGATATATGAGAGAGTTATATATGAGAGATGTGATATATGAGAGAGAGAGAGTGATATACAAGAGAGAGTGATATATGAGAGAGAGTGATATATGAGAGATATAGTGATATATGAGAGAAAGTGATATATGAAAGAGAGTGATATACGAGAGAGAGTGATGTATGAGAGAGTAAAAGGGATATATGAGAGATAGAGTTATATATGAGAGAGAGTGATATATGAGAGAGAGTGATATACAAGAGAGAGAGAGAAATATGAGAGAAAGTGATATAGGAGAGAGAGAATGATATATGAGAAAGAGTGATATATGAGAGAGAGAGAGAGTGATATATGAGAGAGAGTGTGATATATGAGAGATAGAGTAAAATATGAGACAGTGATATATGAGAGAGAGAATGATATAGTTGAGAGAGAATGATATGTGAGAAAGAGTGATATATGAGAGAGAGAGACTGAAATATGAGAGAGAGTGTGATATATGAGAGAGTAAAATATGAGACAGTGATATATAAGAGAGAGAGTGATATATGAGAGAGAGTGTGATATATGAGAGAGTGATATATGAGAGATAGAGTAAAATATGAGACAGTGATAGCAAGAGTAATATGATAGAGTAATATGAGAGAGAGAGAGAGAGAGAGAGAGAGAGAGAGAGAGAGAGAGAGAGAGAGAGAGAGAGAGAAGGGTCATTACATAGTTGGTTTTAATATATAAAATTATAAAGTAACAACACATTATGTGATCTTACTACATTTTTTTCAGAGAGAGTGATATATGAGAGAGTGAAAGTGAGAGAGATCTTAACCCATATATAAAGCTCTTTCCTCGTGTGAGATAGCATCATAGTGGTGTTTCGGTGGGCTCCGGCACAAACTAATGACGTCATGCTCATTCCTTCTCCTTGGTGACCAAACTGGAGCATCACAACATAATGCTGTTAAAAGCAAATCAGCAATATTATGAATGCATCACATAGTGAATAAATATTCTTTTAAATCAAAGCATAATCTATATAAGTTCTAGCTCATAAAGGATTGCATGCTAAATCTAACATCTGTACTAGTAAAACATACACAAAAAGGGAATAAAAAACACCAATCACATCATCCCAATAGTTCTATGCTTATTTACCATAGACAGATTATATCCATCTCTATAACTACAATCATCTGACCTATATATTATTTACCTGAGCATGTTAATAATACACTGCCCCTGAGAAATAGTAACATATAAATATCAATACCCCTTAAAGGGACACTAAACCCCAAAATTATCTTTCATGAATCAGGTAGAGAATACAAATTTAAATAACATTCCAATTTACTTCTATTATCTATTTTTGTTCATTCTTTAGATATGCTTCTCAGCAAATAATATAAAGAAAATGAAGCAAATTAGATAACAGAAGTAAATTAGAAAGTTGTTTAAAACTGTATGCTCTTTCTAAATCATGAAAGAAAAAAAATTGGGTTTCATGTCCCTTTAAGCTTAGTGTTAAACCCTCTCTAATTAAAGTATCCTATGTATAAATCAATTATCATAAAGATTCTGATAAACTGTGTCCAACTTGCAAGAAATGTGCATCTAGTTTTTCGGAAGTGCCATCCTTTTTGGCCACTTGAATGACGCTGCTGTGGTGGCCATTCTTGTCCAGAGGTTGTGGCAAGTTTTGCCGACATAAGAGAGACTACATGGGTAATGTAACAAATTTACTATATGTTATGAAGTCCACATGACCCAAAAGGGCTAATTAATTAAAAATAGTTTGCATGAAAAAAATTGTTTAAAAATTGCTGGCAAGTAATTTAAAAATAATTTTCAAAAATAAGCATAATGAATTACATAGCTAAGCTGCCTGGATAAGCCCACTCCTCTTATCAGTATTTAGACACAGGCATTGTATTTCAACTGAGTTCACCGCTTTTAGGCTGCTCCAGCAGATAATCGATATACACTTTTTCTACCAAAACAACAATAGATATAGATACAGCCAATAGAAGGAAATGTGTGGGGGGAGTAAGAGCTTTACAATTCAGAAACTAAAAAGGAAGGGTTAATGGCAAAGCACTGCAGTATAAATTGTCAGATAAAGTAATTAAAGTACATATTATTAAATATTTGTCTCTATCCCAACTTGTTTTATGTCCCTTTAAGGAATCTTGCCCTTCTATATATTACTCTCGATGGTGATATATATTTAAAAGGCAATGCTGAATCAGTTGCTAAAATATCCACATTCTTACATAGAGTTCAAAATAATCCATGGAATATATCTATATTTGTTACAGTATGTATAATAATTTGTAATAATCTTTATTAATATTTTACAGCTAATATTTCAATGACACTCATTGAAGTAAGCAATTCTTCATGTGCACTAACCCTGACCGTGTTAGTCCAAATTCGGGAACCCTGATGCACATTATGCATATTTTACATTCCTGTGTTCTTCACATAACAAATAATGTCCTTTTTTTTTTATTAAATATAAATTTCTATATATATCTGATAATGTTAATGTAAAATTCATATCTATACCTCTATGTCTATAGGAATAGATATTCATGCATAGGTATATATAGATATATATAAAAATATGTATCTACAAAAAAAAAACATTGTTCTGTATGTGAAGAGGATTGGAATGTGAACTAATAATAACTCCTGTCAGTTTAGCGCACGAGTATAGGTGTTCGTTTTTTTTTAGTTTGCTCTACATCGACTACCATGGGAAGGATAAGATAATGTGATTGTGATATTTGGTTAGCATGGTCGGGTTTGGCTCACATGCAAACTTTTCCCTTTCAACTTGTAATACACATGCTACCCAACGCGTGCAAAAAGCCTCCGTCTAGCAAAGTTAACTCTCACGCGGGAGCGTTAAATAGTGCTCCACTCGTAAACTAGCACATAGCTGCATAAAGTTGTAGTAAATGACCCAAAACATTATATTTCACATCATAGAAAAACAATCAATTCAACAGCAACACTAAGAAAAAAAGTTTTAAAAATAAAATCTCTAAATGTGTGTAATTGTTAAATCTTCATGTCTGTTTTATTATCATTGGATAAAAATGTTTTTGTCTAAGAAATCTCTCTGAGACACAAGACATGCTTAGATGTTACAGATGTGTGTTATCCACGGGGGCAAGTGACTCATCATTTGAAAGATGGAAGTCTGTCCTTTCAAATGATGGGTCACATGTCCCAATACCTCAAACAGTATGTGATAGGGAACAACATTTTAAATGCTACTGCAGGTAATCACCATTTTTATGGAAGTCACCTGCATCTTACAGGGGCATGTTATCCATTTGGAAGGGCAGACCCCTTTTTTCAAATGAGGGGTCTTTTGTCTCTGTAAGTTTCCTGGGGCCAAAGGTAAAGTTTTAAAAGCCCTCTCCTTGACCCAACTTATAACCCAGTAATTCTCTGAATTGGATACCTCTAGGTGGTGATGTCACAGGTGTCCTGCCCTCAGAAGACCATCAAGAAGGAAATTTCAGTTTTCTTATGCCAATTGCAGTGTCCCTGTAAATGGTGTGGGGCATAAGAGATAGCTTTAAAAGCCCTCCCCTAGCTCCATCTCACAACCTGGGAATTCCCCGAGATACCTCTAGGTCTTGGTGGCCATCAGGAAGAAAATTGCAGTTTCCTTTCCCACCTACATTTCAGGGGGTGCCCAAGATGACAACACATAGAAATATTCTACATTCTGGGCATCGTGTGGAGGACATTAACACATCATCATTTGCATTAGTCACACAATTTAGATTTGAAACTAGTGCTGATGATTGGATCAGTTGTTATTTCTGCTCGGGTACCAGATGTGCTCTGTGAGTGATGAGTGCTATTTCGACTGTGTCTTTAACCATTTTGAGGGGGTTTAACAAACAGTAGTCTAGTGTTGATAGTCTTAAAATTACATCCTTTAACAAATTAGAGCAGGCAATTTTTTTTTTTACTATAATGGATCTTTAAGTAATAAGAAGACAATTACATAAAAAAATAAAAAGATTATTTTATTGAAAGATAATATGTCTATATTTGAGCATTTGGAGAATTAAAGGGATACTAAACCCATTTTTTTTTTCTATAAAGCAACTTTCTAATTTACTCCTATTATCAAATTTTTGTCGTTCTCTTGTTTACTTTATTTAAAAAGCAGAAAAGTAAAGCTGAGGAGTCATCCCATTTTTGGTTCCAAACCTGGGTTGTGCTTGCTTATTCGTTTGCTAAATGTAGCCACCAATAAGCAAGCACTATCCAGGGTGCTGAACTTAAAATGGGCTGGCTTCTAAGCTTTTACATTCCTGCTTTTTTAATAAAGATAGCAAGAGAACAAAAGACAAATTGATAATAGGAGTAAATAAGAAAGTTGCTTAAAATTGCATGTTCTATCTGAATCATGAAAGAAAAATTTGGGTTGAGCATCCCTTTAAAATTGCATCATTTAACAAATTAGAGCAGGCAATTTTTTTTTTACTATAATGGATCTTTAGGAAATAAGAAGACAATTACTTTAAAAAAATAGAAATATTATTTTATTGAAAGATAAGTCTATATTTGAGCATTTGGAGAATTAACAGATACTTTTAGCAATTTACTCAACTATAGATCATAATCCACTGCAGATAGAAGAACCCCCAAAGAATACTGGGCTATTAGTAAAACCGACCTTAGTATAAAGTCCATCAAACTTCCAGATTTACACATTTTTATAATGATAAAAATGAATACACATAAGTAGAAATAAAGGAATCGGCTGCAAGAATGATACATAGTTTACAGATGTTGCTAAGCACTAGCTCATTATCTGTAGTACTGAGATGTAAATGTAGCTAGGCAACATCTCAGAATGCTAAGGTCATTCTGTAACTAAAGATATATTAACCCTATCCTGTTAAGGAAATAAGTTTTGTTCACTCTGAGTTAGGATGGGAGAATGTTTTGCAACATTTGACAAATTAAATACATTTTAACACATTAATTCCTTTGTTTCGAATTTCAAATGTTTGTACAACATTCTGACATTTGTTTAATGTAATAGAATTTCTAATGCTATCTTTAAATGTAATATGCAATTTGAATTATTCTAATTCAAATTATTGCATAATTCAAATAGAGTTATAGCAATATTTTAATTAGAAATGATATATTTGTATGTATTATGTATCAATTTAGTAAATTTCCTACCACATGAACTATTGAACTTCGGAATAGTATTTGTTAAATCGAATGTTACATTCGAAATTTTGAATGTGGATATTCCATCTAATTATGAACATTTGAAAACGAAAGTAACATTGGAAAACCAGAAATAACCTCCGATTACAGAATTTTAATGGATTGTCGTTATTAACATTTGATTGTCCAAAACTAATGTCCAAAGGAGTATTCCTTAGCTGTATGAAGTTGGCACATAGCACAAATGAATGGTATATTTGTTTTCACAATTTAATTACATGGGGTGCCAACTTCACACAGCTCTATTCATTCTACCAAGCAAATTGCACTTTGACCACATGCATTGATCCCTACTTTTGAGTACTATGAAGGACACTGTTTGGCCCCATTCATCATTTAACAGGTGAATAATGTTCCCAGTTAGGGAACTGGTACTGGATGCTGTTTGTCCTTTGCCTACATTGCAAGGAAGTTATTGTGCAGTTACCCCCCCCCTGCTTTTTTGTGCCCAATCACGCAATAGCAGGGCCTGTTGAATAAATGAATTTGGGTGGATTTAATCTATCATGATTCAGATAATGCATGACATTTTAAACAACTTTCCAATTTACTTCTATTATCTACTTTGCTTCATTCTCTTGGTATCCTTTGTTGAAAAAATATGTAGGTAAACTTAGGAGCATACTTAGGTAGACTTACTGGAAGCTAGCTGCTAATTGGAGGCTGCACATATATACTTGTCATTGGCTCTACCAATATGTCCAGATAGCACTTATTACTGCTTTGCTGCTCTTTCAAGAAAGGATAGCAAGAGAATGAAGCAAATTTGATAATAGAAGTAAATTGAAGAGTTGTTTAAAACAGTATGCTCTATCTGAATCATGACATTTTTTTTGGTTTTATGTTTCTTTAATTAGTGATGCATAAAAACACTATTAGACCTTCCCTCCCTCCTGCTGGCTTCCTAATAGCTTGGGTCTCACCGCGAGCAACAGGGCCATGCTATTAGACCCTCCTACAGTCTCACAGTTGGCGGTGAGCCTCCGCAATTGAAAAAGGAACCCCCATAGAAAGACCAGAGACGTACAGGGTATGTCACTGATCATTAAAGGAATAGTCTAGTAAAAATTAAAGGGACACTGAACCCAAATTTTTTCTATTGTGATTCAGATAGAGCATTCAATTTTAAGCAACTTTCTAATTTTACTCCTATTATCAAATTCTTTTCATTCTCTTGGTATCTTTATTTGAAATGCAAGAATGTAAGTTTAGATGCCAGCCCATTTTTGGTGAACACACTGTGTTGTTCTTGCTGATTGGTGGAAAAATTCACCCACCAATAAACAAGTGCTTTCCATGGTTCTGAACCAAAAAAATAGCTTATATGCCTTCTTTTTCAAATATAGAAAGCAAGAGAACGAAGAAAAAATGATAATAGGAGTAAATTAGAAAGTTTTTTAAAATTGCATGCTCTATCTGTATCACGAAAGAAAAAATTTGGGTTCAGTGTCCCTTTAAACTTTCATGATTTAGATAGAGCGTGCAATTTTAAGCAACTTTCAAATTGGCTCCAATTTTCAATTTTTCTTTGTTCATTTCCAATTTACTTTTACCTAATTTGCTTTGTTCCCATGGTATATTTTGTTTAAGAGATATCTAGGTAGGTGTCTGGAGCACAAAATGGCAGGAAATAGTGCTGTTATCTAGAGCTCTTGTAATTGGATATCATTCTTGCAAAACTGCTGACATATAGTGCTCCAGACATGGGCACGATCTTTAGCTTACATATCTGCTTTTCAATAAAAGATACAAAGAGAATGAAGAAAATGTGATAATAGAAGTAATTTAGAAAGTTGTGCAAAATTGCATGCTCTATCAGAATCATAAAAGAAAAAAAGCTGGGTTTCCTGTCCCTTTAACTCTAAGAATAAACATTTCCTTTTCTACAATCCTATGAGGGAGCTTGTAATTATGCCTGTTCAAATGCATTGTTTTACTATCCACTGCATATCCTTTACAAAGCCTCTTATCTCCTCTGCTGTGTCCTGTTAGGGACAGATAGAAATGAGCGTAAGTACTGATCAGGCAATCCCTATATAGAATCATGCACTCCTAATTCACTTAGATAAATGGAAACAAAACAAACACTTTAATTTTAATAGGACAGTAAGGTCAAAATTAAAATTAAATTGATTGTCTAGACTAAAGCATGACATGTGAAACAATTTTGCAAATTCAATTTATTGTCAATTTTGCTTAGTTTTCTTGGTATCCACTAATACTAGGAGTGGGCACATTTCTTTAACCCTTTGCAGTTAAGTAGATGAAAACATGTAAAATCATATTTATGCAATATTCATATTAAATAAAGTGTTACGCTGTGTATTCACTGTAAATATTTCACACTCAAATGATCTACACATAGTATAATATGTTTTTAAGTATTTATAAATATATATATATATATATATATATATATATATATATATATATATATATATATATATATATATATATATATATAATCTGTATATATCTATACCTATATATAATCATGTATTTATATAGGTGTAAATATATATGTGTGCAAAAAATCAGATAAATGTGTATTTATGAATAAATAGAACACATTCTTCGATGTGAAGAACATTGGAATGTGAAATATTCTCATATTTTCATGTTGGGTTTAGCGCACTTGAGAATATGCAACCAGGTTTGCGTGCGAGTAGAGTGTTAGGTTTTTTTCCCACTTTTTTCTGCTTTCATGCTCGTAGGGTTAGTGCACGAGCAAAAACAGTTTACTTTCAACTAGTAATATGAACGCAACCCACCGTGCTCACAAAACGTACTTCTAGCACAGTTAATGCTCGAGCTGGAGTATTAAATAACGGTACACTTGTAATCTGGCCCTCTATCTGAATCATGAATGTTTCATTTTGATGCTTCTTTAAAGGGACATGAAACCCAAAAATTTTCTTTCATGATTTAGGTAGAACATAACATTTTAAACAACTTTCCAGTTTACTTCCATTATTCAATTTGTTTCATTCTCTTGGTATCATTTGTTGCAGGAGCAGCAATGCACTACTAGTTTCTAACTAAACACATGGGTGAGCCAATGACAATCTGTATATATATGCAACCACCAATCAGCAGCTAGAACCTAGGTTCTTTTCTGCTCCTGAGCTTACATAGATAAACCTTTCAGCAAAGGATAACAAGAGAAGGAAGCAAATAAAATTAAATAAGTAAATTGGAAAGTTGTTTAAAATTGTATGTTCAATCTAAATCATGAATGTCTAATTATGACTTTACTGTCCCTTTAAGTTTTATGTCACTTTAAACTCATTCATTTTCTCTTTAGTTTTTATGTGTATTCATTCACTGTATATTTTATACATGGTTCCTATGTTTGCTGTTTTGTGTCACATGGTTAAATAGCTGCACCTATGAGAGTTGGGGTGTAACTAATAATTAATGGTAGCATAGCATCCCCCAGCATCCCCCCAGAAATTCCTCCAGGGATATCTAAATATGCCTGCCTGTTTTATATATATTTTTTAAAACAGATATGTTTTCCTATTAAACAAAATAATATATTCCATCTAGAATAGACATCCAGAATGTGAATCTCACTATTTATTTTACTTTACAGTTTTTTTTTGTGTGATTAATAACCACAACTGACTTACAATACAGTTTTTTTTCCAGAAGGATAATTCATTTTCCACAGTAATGTAAGTACCCTGTATAGCTTCATAAACAGTAAGAATTTGATTGTGCTATCCAATCTTGAAATAAAAGTATATATGTTTAGAATATATCTAAGCAGCCATGTGGATTTTTATAGTCTGTGAAATGACAGGTATATCAAATAAACTGCTAAATGATATGACCTTTAAATTTAAAATGTCTGACAAGGGATTAGTTTAATTCTTTAAAAAAAAAAGTGAGAACAGATTTTATAGGAAAGGCATTATGTAAATAGCATACAATATCCCAAGGGCTTCTGTCACTTACGTTCAATACATCACTAGGGTATGTCAATAGCTTTTAGATATTATTTTCCATTTGAATATATTCAATCTGACAAATAAAATTCTTGGAGGGAGGAAAAGACATATTAAAATATTCATTATATTGCAATGATTGGAACTCAAAAAAAGCAGCATATGATTAAAGAGATGCATACAGCATTTGTATTAAAAACACCTTATGGATTCTCTAACACTCAAATTTGCAGTGTTCTAAGAATAATGGTTTACCATAATTACAACTGCTTAATCTCAACAGCAAATATCCCCTAATATTTGAGACTTCCAAATCTGTGTATGTGTGAGAACTAAAATTGGCTTCAAAGCTGTAAAAAGCGGTTTAAAGAGATATTACTCTTTTATATATGCTTATTAAGTGGAGCACAAAATATCACTTATGCGAGCACGATATTTGCGCTCCACTCAGTAATACTAGCGCAGGCAAAATGTGCTCTGGTATTACAAGTTAGGTGCAATGCAAACGCGATCTCGCATTCGAATTGCATAGATGGTTTGAGCTCATGAGATTGTGCTTCCATAAGCTCCAATGGGAATCTCGGTCTCATGCCGTTAGACATGGCATGAGAACCTAGCGCATTGAAGGGGGTAAGTCACACAGCGATGGGCAGCAAATTGAAAGATATATGTATATAACTATATACAAATATTTTTGTATGTTAATATGTGTATATACATATATATTTACAGCTTAAACACTGTCCCCATAGACTTTAATGTAAAGACACTTTTCAGTGCGTTTTTGTTTTCTAACACCCCTCACTCGCTCACTTTAACCCCACATAACTGCTTCTTGCTCTTGATCTGATCTCTGGTTAATTTTCGGAGTGCTAATTGCTACAGCGAGGTCGAGGTAGTAATAACCAGCCACTTGTAATGGCTGGTTATTTATCATGCCCCCGTAAATGGGCGAATTTTCCCATTTTGGGTGCGAAATAAATTAGCGCTCAGCTTGTAATCTAGCCCTTAATGCCTGCAAATAGCGCTTTCGCTGCCAGTAATTTCAGTAAAAAATATTTGCCCAAGTACTGGCGAATTTATAGCATTTTTGATATTATTCCATTTAACAAATATAGAGCCTTTGTTTTTTTGATTTACATATGAGAAAATTGATCTAGACCCATTTTGGTTGATTTGATGCCACTATTTGGCCGTCAAATATGATTAAATAAAAATCGTTTCTCACTGAAACTATTAACACCCAACTACTGCTGTAATAAGACAAATGGTTTTTAAAGCTTCTCTGGGATCCCCTTTGTTAAAAAATAGCAGACATGCATGGCTTTACCATTGTTTTTTATCCATTAGAAGGCCACTAATTGCAGCTGTGCCCACACTTCTATGAACCCAGCAGTGAAGGGGTTAATCAGTTAGCTTGCAAGGTTAATATTTGCTCTAGTGTAGGGATAACCCCCACACCTGTCACCTCTCAATCCCTGATCCCTACTTGATCCCTCCCAAACAGCTCTCTTCCCTCCTCCCCACCCACTGTTCACCACCATCTTAGGTACTGGCAGACAGTCTACCAGTATGCAGTTTAGGGTTTTTATTTATTTAAAATATTTATTTTTTAATATTTCTGCAGTTTAACATAGATATTGATGGCAGATAAGAGCCATAGGCCTAGCAAGTCTGCCCAATATTACCTAACAGTATAAACTTATCTAGTTTGTAGGATAGCCTTATTCTTGTCCCAGGAATTTTTAGATCCCTCCTCACCCTCCCACCTACCTGGCCCCCCCCACTCCCTCCCACTGCTCCCTGCCATATTTTTTACTGGCAGCCAGTATTGTCCGTAACAATATAATTTTTTTTTGTTAATTTTATAGTTATTATGTTTCTTTCCTAAGATATGGAGAGTCCACAAAGTCATTCAATTACTAGTGGGAATATCACTCCTGGCAGGCAGGAGGAGGCAAAGAGCACCATAGCAAAGATGTTAAGTGTCACTCCCCTATCCATAATCCCCAGTCATTCTCTTTGCCGTAGATGGAGACATTTTTTAAATCCTTTATACAGGATTTTCTTTGGCAGTGGGCAGGCACATTATGTATGTTGAGACTAGGGGTCAATCTTCCCTTTATTGGGACGTTCTTCCTCTTTGGGCTAATTTTGTTTAAATACTGTATTAGTATGTGTGTGGCTTATGTTTTATATAGGGATTTATGTATAAACTTAAAATTTGGCAGTTGGTTTTCTTTGCTTGCCTAGCTAGAACAGGCTAACTGACAGACTGCTTGAGCGTTTGTTTTGAATTTCAGTATCTTCAGTGTCAATCTACTATATGATTGTTTTAGATACTTCTGGCAGCCAAATTGTGTATAAGTGTTACGATAAGGCACCTCAGCCTGTTTGAGGTGTGGGGGCCTGATTAGCTTATTATTTTAACATTTTTTTGCAGAACGTTAAGCGGCTGTGGTATCAAAAATTCTTAAAGTGACAGTGTATTTAAAAGATTTGGGGAATTTTTTATTTAGTATTATGGACATGGATCAAGACTCTTTGTCTTTTTGCCTATGCAATTCTGTGCTGCATGCTTAGCTAGAACACTTCAATTTAAAGATAAATTGTTGCCCCCTGAGCCCAATGTCTCTCAGGATGATGCTGTTCAGGAATGCTGGAGCTTTCTCCTCAAATGTCCCAAGCCTTTATGGCGTCACATACAGTGCCCTGCAGTTCCTCTCAGCCTCCTGGGGGAGTTTATTTGCCTGTAGATTTTGCTGCACATGTATCTTCTGCGGTATCTGCGGCATTTTCTGCTTTTTCTCTGCTGGGAAAACGCAAGAGGAAAATTAGACATTCAGATAGTAAGGTTTCTGTTCCACCTACTGCTACGCAGGTTGCCCTCCCTCATAAGTCTGATGAGGAAAATACGTTGGTAGCCTCTAAGGGTGAAATCTCAGATTCAGACAGTATTAATCCTTCATCTGATACTGAAGAAGTAAACTTCAGATTTAAGCTTGAACACCTTTGTGTATTGTTAAAGGAGGTATTGGCTACTTTGGATGGCTCCAATACTTCTGTCGTTGTCAACCCTAAGAAGTCTAGTAAACTTAATAAAAACTATAATGTTCCTTTCTCTGTGGAAGTTTTTCCTCTCCCAGACCATGTGACGGAGATTATTTCACAGGAATGGGAGAAGCCAGGGATTCCTTTCTCCCCGTCTCTTGTATTTAAAAAGATGATTCCTGTTGCTGACTTCATTAAAGATTCTTGGCGCAGGGTGCCTAAAGTAGAAGGTGCTATTTCTACTCTGGCTAAGAGAACTACAATCCCTATAGAGGATAGCTGTTCATTTAAGGATCCCATGTACAAAATGCTAGAAGCTTATTTAAAGAAGATGTATGTTCATCAAGGTCTTCAAAGGCAACCTGCAGTTTGTAGCGCCACAGTAGCAAGTGCAGAATCTTATTGGTGCAACGCCTTGTCTGAATCAAGTTTAGTAGAGACTCCATTGGAGGAGATACAAGATAGGATTAAGGCTCTCAAACTAGCCAACTCCTTTATTTCTGATGCTAACATGCACGTTATTAGACTGGGAGCCAAGGTGTCTGGCTTCTCTGTCCTAGCCTGTATGGCATTGTGGCTAAAATCTTGGTCAGCTGATGTTACCTCTAAGTCCAAGGTTCTGGCACTTCCTTACAAGGGTAAGACCTTGTTCGGACCTGGTCTGGCAGAAATAATTTCTGATATTACGGGTGGAAAAGGGTCTTTTCTACGGCAAGACAAGAAGAACAGACTCAAAGGACATCAAAGTAATTTTCCTTCCTTTCGTAAATTCAATGGTCAAAAGTCTTCCTCTCCCTCTTCCAAGCAGGAGCAGTCCAAGTCTTCTTGGAAGCCCAATCAGTCTTGGAATAAGGGGAAGCAATCAAAGAAACCCTCAGCTGAGTCTAAGTCAGCATGAAGGGTCGGCCCCAGTCCAGGATCGGATCAAGTGGGGGGCAGACTTTCCCTGATTGGTCAAGCATGGAGACGAGATGTCCCAGATCTTTGGGTTGTGGACATAGTATCTCAGGGTTACAAAATAGAATTCAAAATTTTCCCTACCAGGGGCAGATTTCACCTCTCAAGATTATCTGCAGACCAGGTAAAAAGAGAGGCATTCTTGAACTGCATTAAGGACCTTTCCTCCCTGGGAGTGATTGTTCCAGTTCCAGTAAGGGAACAGGATCTAGGATTCTATTTAAATCTGTTCATGGTTCCCAAAAAAAGAGGGTACCGTCCTTCAAAATGGAAACCATTCGTTCTATTCTTTCTTTGGTCCAAGAGGGTCAGTTCATGACAACCATAGACCTGAAGGACACATATCTTCATGTTCCCATCCACAGGGATAATCACAAATTCCTGAGAGTCGCCTTTCTAGACAAACACTTTTAGTTTGTGACTCTTCCATTTTGGACTTTCCACAGCTCTCTTGGCAGTGATCAGGTCTTGGGAATTGCAGTGGTGCCATACCTGGATGACATAGTGGTTCAGGCACCCTCTTTTCAACAAGCAAACTCTCATACAGAGATCTTGTCTTTTCTACGTTCCCACGGTTGAAAAGTAAATCTGGAAAAGAGTTCCCTTGTTCCAGTTACAAGGGTGGCTGTCTTGGGGACCATAATAGATTCCCTATCTATTACATTTTTTTGGACGGAAGATAGAAAATCCTAAATTCTCTCCTCTTGTCTCTCTCTTCAGTATACTGTTCGGCCATCAGTGGCTCAATGTATGGAGGTAATTGCTCTGATGGTCAATTTCATGGACATCATTCCCTTTGCTTGATTGCATTTGAGAGCTCTGCAATTATGCATTCTCAGACAATGGAACAGAGATCATTCAGATCTGTCTCAGAGGATAGATCTAGACCAGTCAACAAGAGACTCTCTTCCGTGGTGGCTTTCTCAGGACCATCTGTCTCAGGGAACATGCTTCGGGAGAACTTCCTGGGTGATTGTGACAATGGACACCAGCCTGCTAGGCTGGGGAGCAGTCTGGGACTTGTTAAAGGTGCAGGGACTATGGACTCGGGAGGAGCCTGCTCTCCCCATAAACATCTTGGAGTTGAGAGCAATTTACAATGCTCTGATGGCTTGGCCTCAATTGTCTTTAGCCCGGATTATCAGGTTTCAATTGGACAACATCACCTCAGTGGCTTACATCAACCACCAGGGAGGAACTCAGAGTTCCTTAGCCATGAAGGAGGTTGCACAGATTATTCAGTGGGCTGAAGCTCACAATTGTTGTCTATCTGCCATCCACATTCCTGGAGTGGACAACTGGACGGCGGATTTCCTGAGCAGACAGACATTTCATCCCGGGGAGTGGGCTCTCCATCCGGAAGTGTTCTCCAGGTTAACCCTCAAATGGTGGGGGTGCCAGAGTTGGATCTGATGGTGTCTCGTCAGAACGCCAAGCTTTTAAGGTATGGTTTAAGGTCAAGAGATCCTCAGGCCAATCTGATAGATGCTATGGCGGTTCCTTGGGATTTCAGTCTAGCATACCTGTTTCCTCTGTTTGTGCTTCTTCCACAAGTTATTGCTCGTATCAAACAAGAGAAAGCATCCATAATTCTAATAGCTCCTGCATGGCCTCGCAGAACCTGGTATGCAGACCTAGTGAAGATGTCATCTCGGCCGCCTTGGAGGTTGCCTCTGAGGAAGGACCTTCTAACTCAGGGTCCATTCCTCTATCCTAATCTCGTTTCTCTGAAGCTGACTGCTTGGAGATTTAACGCTTAGTTCTTTCTAAGCATGGATTTTCTGAGTCGATCATTGAGACCATGATCCAGGCTCGCAAGCGTGTTACTTGAAAAATTTACCATAAGGTATGGCGTAAATACCTTTATTGGTGTGAATCTAAGGGCTACTCTTGGAGTAGGGTTAGGATTCTTAGAATTTTGTCTTTTCTCCAGGAAGGTCTGGAGAAAGAGTTGTCAGTCAGTTCTCTAAAAGGTCAGATTTCTGCATTATCTATTTTGTTACACAAGCGTCTGGCGGATGTGCCAGATGTTCAATCTTTTTTTCAGGCCCTGGTTAGAATCAGGCCTGTGTTTATACCTGTTGCTCCTCCCTGGAGCCTTAATCTTGTTCTTAAAGTTTCGCAGCGGGCTCCGTTTGAGCCAATGCATTCCATAAATAACATAATTTATGTAAGAACTTACCTGATAAATTCATTTCTTTCATATTAGCAAGAGTCCATGAGCTAGTGACGTATGGGATATACATTCCTACCAGGAGGGGCAAAGTTTCCCAAACCTCAAAATGCCTATAAATACACCCCTCACCACACCCACAATTCAGTTTAACGAATAGCCAAGAAGTGGGGTGATAAAAAAGTGCGAAAGCATATAAAATAAGGAATTGGAATAATTGTGCTTTATACAAAAATCATAACCACTCCAAAAAAAGGGCGGGCCTCATGGACTCTTGCTAATATGAAAGAAATGAATTTATCAGGTAAGTTCTTACATAAATTATGTTTTCTTTCATGTAATTAGCAAGAGTCCATGAGCTAGTGACGTATGGGATAATGATTACCCAAGATGTGGATCTTTCCACGCAAGAGTCACTAGAGAGGGAGGGATAAAATAAAGACAGCCAATTCCTGCTGAAAATAATCCACACCCAAAATAAAGTTTAATGAAAAACATAAGCAGAAGATTCAAACTGAAACCGCTGCCTGAAGTACTTTTCTACCAAAAACTGCTTCCGAAGAAGAAAATACATCAAAATGGTAGAATTTAGTAAAAGTATGCAAAGAGGACCAAGTTGCTGCTTTGCAAATCTGATCAATCGAAGCTTCATTCCTAAACGCCCAGGAAGTAGAAACTGACCTAGTAGAATGAGCTGTAATCCTTTGAGGCAGAGTTTTACCCGACTCAACATAGGCAAGATGAATTAAAGATTTCAACCAAGATGCCAAAGAAATGGCAGAAGCTTTCTGGCCTTTTCTAGAACCGGAAAAGATAACAAATAAACTAGAAGTCTTTCGGAAAGACTTAGTAGCTTCAACATAATATTTCAAAGCTCTAACAACATCCAAAGAATGCAACGATTTCTCCTTAGAATTCTTAGGATTAGGACATAATGAAGGAACCACAATTTCTCTACTAATGTTGTTAGAATTCACAACTTTAGGAAAAAAATTCAAAAGAAGTTCGCAACACTGCCTTATCCTGATGAAAAATCAGAAAAGGAGACTCACAAGAAAGAGCAGATAATTCAGAAACTCTTCTGGCAGAAGAGATTGCCAAAAGGAACAAAACTTTCCAAGAAAGTAATTTAATGTCCAATGAATGCATGGGTTCAAACGGAGGAGCTTGAAGAGCCCCCAGAACCAAATTCAAACTCCAAGGAGGAGAAATTGACTTAATGACAGGTTTTATACGAACCAAAGCTTGTGCAAAACAATGAATATCAGGAAGATTAGCAATCTTTCTGTGAAAAAGAACAGAAAGAGCAGAGATTTGTCCTTTCAAAGAAACCTTTATCTAAACCATCCTGAAGAAACTGTAAAATTCTCGGAATTCTAAAAGAATGCCAAGAAAAATGATGAGAAAGACACCAAGAAATATAAGTCTTCCAGACTCTATAATATATCTCTCTGGATACAGATTTACGAGCCTGTAACATAGTATTAATCACAGAGTCAGAGAAACCTCTTTGACCAAGAATCAAGCGTTCAATCTCCATACCTTTAAATTTAAGGATTTGAGATCCTGATGGAAAAAAGGACCTTGCGACAGAAGGTCTGGTCGTAGCGGAAGAGTCCACGGATGGCAAGAGGCCATCCGGACAAGATCCGCATACCAAAACCTGTGAGGCCATGCCGGAGCTACCAGCAGAACAAACAAGCATTCCTTCAGAATCTTGGAGATTACTCTTGGAAGAAGAACTAGAGGCGGAAAGATATAAGCAGGATGATACTTCCAAGGAAGTGATAATGCATCCACTGCTTCCGCCTGAGGATCCCGGGATCTGGACAGATACCTGGGAAGTTTCTTGTTTAGATGAGACGCCATCAGATCTATTTCTGGAAGCTCCCACATTTGAACAATCTGAAGAAATACCTCTGGGTGAAGAGACCATTCGCCTGGATGCAACGTTTGGCGACTGAGATAATCCGCTTCCCAATTGTCTATACCTGGGATATGAACCGCAGATATTAGACAGGAGCTGGATTCCGCCCAAACCAGAATTCGAGATACTTCTTTCATAGCCAGAGGACTGTGAGTCCCTCCTTGATGATTGATGTATGCCACAGTAGTGACATTGTCTGTCTGAAAACAAATGAACGATTCTCTCTTCAGAAGAGGCCAAAACTGAAGAGCTCTGAAAATTGCACGGAGTTCCAAAATATTGATCGGTAATCTCACCTCCTGAGATTCCCAAACTCCTTGTGCTGTCAGAGATCCCCACACAGCTCCCCAACCTGTGAGACTTGCATCTGTTGAAATTACAGTCCAGGTCGGAAGCACAAAAGAAGCCCCCTGAATCAAACGATGGTGATCTGTCCACCACGTTAGAGAGTGTCGTACAATCGGTTTTAAAGATATTAATTGAGATATCTTTGTGTAATCCTTGCACCATTGATTCAGCATACAGAGCTGAAGAGGTCGCATGTGAAAACGAGCAAAGGGGATCGCGTCCGATGCAGCAGTCATAAGACCTAAAATTTCCATGCATAAGGCTACCGAAGGGAATGATTGTGACTGAAGGTTTCGACAAGCCGAAATCAATTTTAGACGTCTCTTGTCTGTTAAAGACAGAGTCATGGACACTGAATCTATCTGGAAACCCAGAAAGGTTACCCTTGTCTGAGGAATCAATGAACTTTTTGGTGAATTGATCCTCCAACCATGATCTTGAAGAAACAACACAAGTCGATTCGTATGAAATTCTGCTAAATGTAAAGACTGAGCAAGTACCAAGATATCGTCCAAATAAGGAAATACCACAATACCCTGTTCTCTGATTACAGACAGAAGGGCACCGAGAACCTTTGTAAAAATTCTTGGAGCTGTAGCTAGGCCAAACGGCAGAGCCACAAACTGGTAATGCTTGTCCAGAAAAGAGAATCTCAGGAACTGATAATGATCTGGATGAATCGGAATATGCAGATATGCATCCTGTAAATCTATTGTGGACATATAATGCCCTTGCTGAACAAAAGGCAAGATAGTCCTTACAGTTACCATTTTGAATGTTGGTATCCTTACATAACGATTCAATATTTTTAGATCCAGAACTGGTCTGAAGGAATTCTCCTTCTTTGGTACAATGAAGAGATTTGAATAAAACCCCATCCCCTGTTCCAGAACTGGAACTGGCATAATTACTCCAGCCAACTCTAGATCTGAAACACAATTCAGAAATGCTTGAGCTTTCACTGGATTTACTGGGACACGGGAAAGAAAAAATCTCTTTGCAGGAGGTCTCATCTTGAAACCAATTCTGTACCCTTCTGAAACAATGTTCTGAATCCAAAGATTGTGAACAGAATTGATCCAAATTTCTTTGAAAAAACGTAACCTGCCCCCTACCAGCTGAGCTGGAATGAGGGCCGCACCTTCATGTGGACTTAGAAGCAGGCTTTGCCTTTCTAGAAGGCTTGGATTTATTCCAGACTGGAGATGGTTTCCAAACTGAAACTGCTCCTGAGGATGAAGGATCAGGCTTTTGTTCTTTGTTGAAACGAAAGGAACGAAAACGATTATTAGCCCTGTTTTTACCCTTAGATTTTTTTATCCTGTGGTAAAAAAGTTCCTTTCCCACCAATAACAGTTGAGATAATAGAATCCAACTGAGAACCAAATAATTTGTTACCCTGGAAAGAAATGGAAAGTAGAGTTGATTTAGAAGCCATATCAGCATTCCAAGTTTTAAGCCATAAAGCTCTTCTAGCTAGAATAGCTAGAGACATAAACCTGACATCAACTCTGATAATATCAAAGATGGCATCACAGATAAAATTATTAGCATGCTGAAGAAGAATAATAATATTATGAGAATCATGATCTGTTACTTGTTGCGCTAAAGTCTCCAACCAAAAAGTTGAAGCTGCAGCAACATCAGCCAATGATATAGCAGGTCTAAGAAGATTACCTGAACACAGATAAGCTTTTCTTAGAAAGGATTCAATTTTCCTATCTAAAGGATCTTTAAACGAAGTACCATCCGACGTAGGAATAGTAGTACGTTTAGCAAGGGTAGAAATAGCCCCATCGACTTTAGGGATTTTGTCCCAAAATTCTAATCTGTCAGACGGCACAGGATATAATTGCTTAAAACGTTTAGAAGGAGTATCAAGAGGACCAGAATCCTCTATTTCTAAAGCAATTAGTACTTCTTTAAGTAAAGAATGAATAAATTCCATTTTAAATAAATATGAAGATTTATCAGCATCAATCTCTGAGACAGAATCCTCTGAACCAGAAGAGTCATCAGAATGATGATGTTCATTTAAAAATTCATCTGTAGAGAGAGAAGTTTTAAAAGATTTTTTATGTTTACTAGAAGGAGAAATAACAGACATAGCCTTCTTGATGGATTCAGAAACAAAATCTCTTATGTTATCAGGAACATTCTGCACCTTAGATGTTGAAGGAACTGCAACAGGCAATGGTACATTACTAAAGGAAATATTATCTGCTTTAACAAGTTTGTCATGACAATTAATACAAACAACAGCCGGAGGAATAGCTACCAAAAGTTTACAGCAGATACACTTAGCTTTGGTAGTTCCAGCACTAGACAGCGATTTTCCTGAAGTATCTTCTGACTCAGATGCAACGTGAGACATCTTGCAATATGTAAGAGAAAAAACAACATATAAAGCAAAATTGATCAAATTCCTTAAATGACAGTTTCAGGAATGGGAAAAAATGCCAAAAAAACAAGCTTCTAGTAACCAGAAGCAAAGAAAAAATGAGACTGAAATAATGTGGAGACAAAAGCGACGCCCATATTTTTTGGCGCCAAATAAGACGCCCACATTATTTGGCGCCTAAATGCTTTTTGGCGCCAAAAATGACGCCACATCCGGAACGCCGACATTTTTGGCGCAAAAGGACGTCAAAAAATGACGCAACTTCCGGCGACACGTATGACGCCGGAAACAGAAAAGATTTTTTGCGCAAAAAAAGTCCGCGCCAAGAATGACGCAATAAAATGAAGCATTTTCAGCCCCCGCGAGCCTAACAGCCCACAGGGAAAAAAGAGTCAAATTTTAAGGTAAGAAAAAAAAAAAAATTGATTCAAATGCATTATCCCAAATATGAAACTGACTGTCTGAAAATAAGGAATGTTGAACATCCTGAGTCAAGGCAAATAAATGTTTGAATACATGTATTTAGAACTTTATAAATAAAGTGCCCAACCATAGCTTAGAGTGTCACAGAAAATAAGATTTACTTACCCCAGGACACTCATCTACATGTTTGTAGAAAGCCAAACCAGTACTGAAACGAAAATCAGCAGAGGTAATGGTATATAAATAAGAGTATATCGTCGATCTGAAAAGGGAGGTAAGAGATGAATCTCTACGACCGATAACAGAGAACCTATGAAATAGACCCCGTAGAAGGAGATCACTGCATTCAAATAGGCAATACTCTCCTCACATCCCTCTGACATTTACTGCACGCTGAGAGGAAAACCGGGCTCCAACTTGCTGCGGAGCGCATATCAACGTAGAATCTAGCACAAACTTACTTCACCACCTCCATAGGAGGCAAAGTTTGTAAAACTGAATTGTGGGTGTGGTGAGGGGTGTATTTATAGGCATTTTGAGGTTTGGGAAACTTTGCCCCTCCTGGTAGGAATGTATATCCCATACGTCACTAGCTCATGGACTCTTGCTAATTACATGAAAGAAATTAAGTTTCTATATTAAGTTTCTATCTTGGAAGGTTTTGTTTCTTATTGCTATCTCTTCTGCTCAGAGAGTTTAAGAACTCTCGCTTTGCAGTGTGGCCTTACCTTATCTTTCATGTGGATAAGGCAGTTCTTCATACTAAATTTGGGTTTCTTCCTAAAGTGGTTTCGGATAGAAATATTAATAAGGAAAGTGTTGTTCCTTCTTTCTGTCCCAATCATTCTTCTCATAAAGAACGTCTGTTGCACAACTTGGATGTTGTGTGTCCTCTAAAATTCTACCTACAGGCGACTAATGATTTTCACCAGTCTTCTGCCTTGTATGTTTCTCAGGAAAGTGTAAGGGTCAGAAGGCTAATTCTAATTCTCTTTCCCTCTAGTTGAGAAGTATGATTCGCTTTGCTTATAAGACTGCTGGACAGCAGTGTCCTGAGAGAATTACAGCTTATTCCACTAGGGCTGTCTCCTCTTCTTAGGCTTTCAAAAATAAAGCTTCTGTGGAACAGATTTGCAAGGCTGCAACTTGGTCCTCTCTGCATACTTTTTCCAAATTTTCCAAATTTGATACTTATGCCTCGGCTGAGGCCTCTTTTGGGAGAAAGGTTCTTCAAGTGGTGGTGCCTTCTGTTTAGGTCTGTCTGTCTTATTCTCCCTCCCTGTTCATTCTGTGTCCTCTAGCTTGGGTACTGGTTCCCACTAGTAATTGAATGACGTTGTCGACTCTCCATATCTTAGGAAATAAAACAAAATTTATGCTTACCTGATAAATTTCTTTCTTTCCGGATATGGAGAGTCCACAACCCCACCCTCTATTAAGACAGTTATTTTTTACTAAACCTCAGGCACCTCTACACCTTTGTGTTATTCCTTTTTCATTTCCCTTCGGTCGAATGACTGGGGATTATGGGTAGGTGAGTGACACTTAACAGCTTAGCTTTGGTGCTCTTTGCCTCCTCCTGCTGGCCAGGAGTGATATTCCCACTAGTAATTGAATGACTTTGTGGACACTCCATATCCAGAAAGAAAGATATTTATCAGGTAAGCATAATTTTTTTTTCTTGTGTAGGTGCCCTCTCCCCCACCAAGATCACATTTTTCTGTAGTGTAGAGTCCCCCCTCCAGCTGATATTATTCCATAGTGTAGAGCAGGGGTCGCAACTGTGACAGGCCCCTGAGGGTGGGGGCCAAGCTTAAAAAATATATATATATTTTTTCAATAAAAAAAAACGTTTTGGTAACCTGCCACTGCCTGCACTGATATCATGTGAGTGTGAGGTGATGCTTCACTAGTGTCTCTGTCTCTGACTACAGGGGTTAGTGTTTCTGTTTTACCCATTGGTGTTTATGTGTATGTGTGCATGTATGTCTGTGTGTGTATTTATGCATGTATGTGTGTGTGTGTGTGTGTATGTTTGTGGAACCAGCAAATTACAGACCTTGTTACTACAGCATGGGGGGTGGGGAGTAAACAGTGTCACTATAGAGTACCACTATATACAGTACGGGGGGGCTGGATCATGTCACTTTATAAAGTACTGGGACAGGTAGGGTCAGGTCAGCCATCTCACTGGCAGATTACAGACTGTGTCACTAACTCACTATATACATTACTGGTGGGTTAAACAGTGTCAGTATATACAGTAATAGGGGGTCAGACCATCTCACAGACTGTGGGCACAGGGTACCTCCTTTTGCAGACATGTAATCTGATTCACATTTTTTTCTGTGCTAAATGATAAAAAAGAAGAAAAAAAGAAGTGTATCAAATTCACCTTTTTTTTTGGGGGGGGGCCTTCTTAGATTCTTGCACCTGAGCCCTGTGGTTTCTAGTTATGCCTTTGAGTGTATGTTTCCATCCTTCCCTCTCCCTTTATAACTTTTCCATAGGGTAAGGGACCCCGCCTCTCCCTAACCATTCTCCATTGGGCCACCCAACTGCCTAGCTCCTTCCCTCTAACCACGCTGATTCGGCACCAATGGAGGCTTGTTACAGAGAATGACACAGACAGTGCCACACTCTATAACAGTAATGGCAAATCTTGGCACTTCAGATGTTTCAGAACTACATTTTCCATGATACTGGACTGGACTTCAGGGTGCCTATGCATCATGGAAAATGTAGTTCTGAAACATCTAAAGCGCTAAGGTTCGCCTTCCCTGCTCTATAACAATCAGCGATCTGACTTCATATGATAAGGGATACTCACAAAAACAGAAATGGAGACAGCACGTGTTAAAGAAGCACACAGAGGAGACTTACAAAGTCTCAAACAGCTATATAAAGAACAAAAAGTCATCATCCAGCTAATAATATAAAATTATCTTTATTATTCCATCATGGGTCCAACAAATAACAGCAATATTTCGGGCCTATCTTAGCCCTTCATCATGCATGATGAAGGGCTAAGATAGGCCCGAAACATTGCTGTAACTTGTTGGACCCATGATGGAATAATAAAGGTCATTAAAGGTCATTTTATATGAGGAGCTGGAGGACTTTTTGTTCTTCATATGATAAGGGAACATGATCAGTGCCCACTTCCCATATGACAGCAGATGCCTTCTGCCCTCAGCTGCTGTTTCCTCTGTCTAAGCTGACAGCGGAGACCACAGCATGTGCCACAGTGTTAGACATAGGTACTACTTCAGCACAGTATGCTGGGCAAGGTAATGTGTAGCGTAGTATGTCCAATTGGTGCAAGGGGTTAGAGGGACAGTAAACATGTAGATATTGTAACATAAAATGGTTATTATAGTAGAACAACTTTGCATTATACTATCTTTATTTCACGCCTTTTCCTATAATTTAATGGGCCATTACAGTCTGGTTGTAGAGTTGTCTAAAGGTGAGTTCAGACAGGTTGGGGAGAGTTAGATAAATAGGTAAATACTCAAAAAATCCCAAGGCAGAAAAACCCAATTAACTGCAGAAGGCAGTGCCTAGTACCAACTAAGTATATAAGTTGCAAATGAGAGAAAGAAGAAGTACTAAGTGGCACACTTATAATTATATACATATGAGAATTACCAAATAAAGAATGGGGGGGAAAGGGGGTTGGGGGGGGTCAGGAAATAAAATTTAACTTTTAATGTTTAATAGTAAAAAATAAGACACATATTAAAATTCTTAAAAAAACATACAAATACATATGCCCACCCTCTGGAAAATAAGTCTGAAAGACTTGATACAATAATATCACGTAGGTATCTATTAACAAATAAACGGTGTGCATAGAACAAGGGGCAATTGCACAATATATTCAATAAGTGTACTAAATGTACTTGCCTATACCGCTAATGTTACCATTTATAGGCTAGAAAGAGTCCCCAGAGTAAAATGCGTGTTTGGTCAGTGTAGCTTTCAAATATCAGGGTCCCTGTTTGCACTGACGGTGCAAAACTGATTACAGTGCGATACGCTAATTCCTATGATTGCACACTAAGAGTTAAGTATCTATCAATATATGTACAGGGATAGTCCCGAATACATGTGCTATCAGATAGCTTACACTATTAAATTGTAGCTTAAAACAACGGGTCCCTGTCACACTTAAGTGCAAAACCACTATCTGTACGGTGTATTGACTCTTTACAATATATAAGCAGGGATAGTCCCAAATGCATGCGCTATCAAGTAGCTTGACACTGTTTCCACAATTCAAGTTAAAAATTTAAAGTAGTAAATTAAAGATACCAAATAAGTGATTTGTGCATAAGCACCAACATGTAATCTAACAGAGGGCAGGTTGAACGCCTGACACGCATTTCGCCACTACTTTGTCAAAGGCAAACAAATCCACAGTTTTCAGATTTAAAGGGTCCTTATAGTCAAAAAATGACATGCTCTAATCTGTTAGATCCTGTAATTTTATGACTATCAACCCTACACTGCTGTGTGTTTAAGCCACTCAAAAGGGGTTAAACACACTCTAGAAGTGCTACAGCACTGCAGGTCACGAGCAGAACCCACCACTGATTAAATCAACAGCACTAGTCTTACTACTCAGATGAAATATTCCTCATAAAAAAAGAATAAAACATGCTAAAAAAAACATGGAATCAGGGAAAGACTTAAAGAGACATGAATAGAAAATATATTTTTTAAAAAGTTCCCAATTTACTTCTATTATCAAATTTGCTTCGTTCTCATGTTATTCTTTGTTGAAGGAATACCTAGGTAGGTAGCGTGCACATGCCTGAAGCACTGCATGACAGGAAATAGTGCTGCCATCTAGTGCTCTTGCTTATGTATAACATTGTAACAAAACTGCTGCCCTATAGTACTGCAGACATGCACACTGCTGATATTACATCCCTAGTTTTCGAAAAAGGATAACAAGAAAACAAAGAAAATTGTATGTTCTATCTGAATCATAAAAGAAAAAATAATTGGGTTATATGTCTCTTTAAAGGGACATGAAACCCACATTTTTTTCTTTCATGATTCACAAAGAGCATGTGATTTGTAACAACTTTCTAATTTACTTCTGTTATCAATTTTTCTTCCTTTTTCTTGTTGAAGAGCAGGGATGTAAGCTTAGGAGCCAGAACATTTCTGGAGCACTAGAGGGCAGCAGTTTTGGAAGAATGAAATCCATTTGCAAGAGCACTATATGGCAGCAGTTTTGGAAGAATGAAATCCATTTGCAAGAGCACTATATGGCAGCAGTTTTGGAAGAATGATATCCATTTGCAAGAGCACTAGAGGGCAGCAGTTTTGGAAGAATGAAATCCATTTGCAAGAGCACTAGAGGGCAGCAGTTTTGGAAGAATGATATCCATTTGCAAGAGCACTAGAGGGCAGCAGTTTTGGAAGAATGAAATCCATTTGCAAGAGCACTATATGGCAGCAGTTTTGGAAGAATGAAATCCATTTGCAAGAGCACTATATGGCAGCAGTTTTGGAAGAATGATATCCATTTGCAAGAGCACTAGAGGGCAGCAGTTTTGGAAGAATGATATCCATTTGCAAGAGCACTAGAGGGCAGCAGTTTTGGAAGAATGAAATCCATTTGCAAGAGCACTAGAGGGCAGCAGTTTTGGAAGAATGATATCCATTTGCAAGAGCACTAGAGGGCAGCAGTTTTGGAAGAATGATATCCATTTGCAAGAGCACTAGAGGGCAGCAGTTTTGGAAGAATGATATCCATTTGCAAGAGCACTAGAGGGCAGCAGTTTTGGAAGAATGATATCCATTTGCAAGAGCACTAGAGGGCAGCAGTTTTGGAAGAATGATATCCATTTGCAAGAGCACTAGATAGCAGCAGTTTTGGAAGAATGATATCCATTTGCAAGAGCACTATATGGCAGCAGTTTTGGAAGAATGAAATCCATTTGCAAGAGCACTAGAGGGCAGCAGTTTTGGAAGAATGAAATCCATTTGCAAGAGCACTAGAGGGCAGCAGTTTTGGAAGAATGATATCCATTTGCAAGAGCACTATATGGCAGCAGTTTTGGAAGAATGAAATCCATTTGCAAGAGCACTATATGGCAGCAGTTTTGGAAGAATGAAATCCATTTGCAAGAGCACTATATGGCAGCAGTTTTGGAAGAATGAAATCCATTTGCAAGAGCACTAGAGGGCAGCAGTTTTGGAAGAATGATATCCATTTGCAAGAGCACTAGAGGGCAGCAGTTTTGGAAGAATGAAATCCATTTGCAAGAGCACTATATGGCAGCAGTTTTGGAAGAATGAAATCCATTTGCAAGAGCACTATATGGCAGCAGTTTTGGAAGAATGAAATCCATTTGCAAGAGCACTAGAGGGCAGCAGTTTTGGAAGAATGATATCCATTTGCAAGAGCACTATATGGCAGCAGTTTTGGAAGAATGAAATCCATTTGCAAGAGCACTAGAGGGCAGCAGTTTTGGAAGAATGATATCCATTTGCAAGAGCACTAGAGGGCAGCAGTTTTGGAAGAATGAAATCCATTTGCAAGAGCACTATATGGCAGCAGTTTTGGAAGAATGAAATCCATTTGCAAGAGCACTAGAGGGCAGCACTATTTCCTGACATGTAGTGCTCCAGATGCCTACCTAGGTATCTTTTCAACACAGAATATCATGGGAACGAAGCAAATTTGATTATAGAAGGGAATTGGACACTTTTTTTTAAATGGTATTCTCTGTCTGAATCACAAAAGAAAATATTTGGGTTTCATGTCCCTTTAAAATACATATTATAGCATTATACAAAAATATACATATAAATAAAACGTATATACATCTATAATATACACACAATCCCCCAGCGGCTATAGGTTTATTATTTATGTCCTCGTCTTGCTATTGTGTTGTTACAAAATGGGTAGGCACGTGAACAATTTATTTCCATACAATACTGTGAGAAGGGATCATTTACGTTACACATTCAATGAACTCACCCACAGAGATGTACAGTAAAGCGCTTCTCTTCAAGACTGCCTTCAAACACTGATTTCAGCCCATTTTTAACAATTCAAAAGCAATCTTGATCGCACTACGGATCACTTTTTAAAATATTGCCATTAGCACTATTCTTTTATCCTCGGGCCCTAAGTGTTTTTGTATTGTTTTTTTTGTTTCTTGATTATGAAGTTCTATTGTATTTAAAGGGACACTAAACCCTAATTTTTTCTTACATGATTGAGATAGAACAGCATTTTATACTTTCTAATTTACTCCTATTATCAATTTTTCTTTGTTCTCTTGCTATCTTTATTTAAAAAGCAAGAATGTGATGCATAGGTGCCGGACCATTTTTGGTTGAGAACCTGGGTTATGCTTGCTTATTGGTGGGTAAATGTAAGCCTCCAATAAGCAAGCACTATCCATGGTGCTGAGCCTAAAATAAAGATAGCAAGAGAACGAATAAAAATTGATAATAGGAGTAGGGATGGGCGAATGTTTTGCAACATTCGAAAAACGGCACGAAATTTAACACATTCGTTCATTCAAATTGAATTTTTCGAATGTTTACATAACATTCTAACATTTGATTTTCGAATGTTTGGTTTCGAATTTTACGATTACATTCGAAAATATTATTTTCGAAAAATTCAAATTTAGATTGTAATAGTATTTCTAATGCTTTTTCTTTAAATGTAATATTCGAATTATGCAATATTCGAATTCGAAAAATTCGAATTTAGATTGTAATAGTATTTCTAATGCTTTTTCTTTAAATGTAATATTCGAATTATGCAATACGTGTATTCGAATTCGAAAAATTCGAATTTAGATTGTAATAGTATTTCTAATGCTTTTTCTTTAAATGTAATATTCGAATTATGCAATATTCAAATTCGAAAAATTTGAATTTATATTCGAATTCGAAAAATTCGAATTTATATGTTTGTAATAGTATTTCTAATGCTTTTTTTAAACGTAATATTCGAATTATGCAATATTCTATATGGAAACATTCGAAATGATATATTTGTATCTATTATGTATCAATTTACTAGATTCCCGCCCTACCACATGAACTATTGAACTTCTGAATAGTATTTGTTAAATAGAATGTTAAATTCGAAATTTCGAATGTGGACATTCGATATAATTATAAACATTCGAATTCGAAAGTGTCTTTCGAAAACTGTAAATAACATTCGATTTTTGAATTTTTAAGAATATTCATTCTTATCGACATTCAGATTTAGAATTCGAATTTCGGTAATAACATTCGTTCTACATTCGAAATTCGAAAATTTACACATTCGCCCATCCCTAAATAGAAGTAAATTAGAAAGTTGCTTAAAATTTAATTCCCTATCTGAATCATGAAAGAAAAAAAAATTAGGTTCAGTGTCCCTTTAAGGGCCCTTTAAGATCTGCATTACAAAATATCTCTATATAAAATACATATAGCACATGGACTGCACTCCCCAGGGCTGAGGGTAGTAGTGACTCTCATTATCAGCTGTATTATTACCAACAGTTCTTGAACATATGTAAGCCTTGATATTGTTTTTGTTGTGAAAAAATTCCAATAAAAAAGAACAAATAAAAATAAAATACATATTTGTCAAGCTATCATTTTGTTACCCAATGTTCCATTGTTTTGCAATCCAGACCATAACCCTTGAAAAGTCTCTTGATTATTGTTTGTTATCTTATTTGCTGTGGCCAATTAGGGACAGATAAAAATAAACTATCTCCTGCACTGATCAAGTAATCTCTGAGTAGAATGTTATTGGTTAAAGGATCACTTTACTGTAAACATCTCCTCTCTAATATGTACACAATTAACAATTTTACCTGCTGCAGTTTACAATATTGTTTACAAATAAATCATTTATCTTTATTTTGTAATTGGAAATAGCTGTTTTAGCTTGTTAAAACCACCACCTATACTGAAAATACAAATACTACAGTCTTCCCAATAGAACAGCTGTAGCATCAACAGCAGACATCAACTTTATGGTCTAGGGTGGGGGAGATCCCAGCCCATTTGACAGGGTGTTTATATGCATAAGAACAGTCTCCCTTTAGGAATTCTTGATCCTGAAAGATACACTACATATATTCTGGCGGAAGTATCAGAGTTAGATACCAGTGAAAAATGGCCAGAAAAATTAAAGGGATATGAAACCAATTTGTTTTCTTTCATGATTCAGATAGAGCATGCAATTTTAAGCAACTTTCTATTTTACTCCTATTATATTTTTTTCTTTGTTCTCTTGGTATCTTTATTTGAAAAAGCAAGAATGAAAGGTTAGGAGCCGGCCCATTTTTTGTTCAGCACCCTAGGTACTGCTTGCTGATTGGTGGCTACATTTAGCCACCAATCAGCAAGCACTACCCAGGTGCTGAGCCAAAAATGAGCCGGCTCCTAAGCTTACACTCCTGCATTTCAAATAAAGATACCAAGAGAATGAAGAAAAATTGATGATAGGCATAAACTAGAAACTTGCTTAAAATCGCATGCTCTATCTGAATCATGAAAGAAAAAAATGGGGTTTCATATCCCTTTAACAAACAGATAATATAAAGTTTTGTTTTTTTACCATACATAAATAAACATTATACGAAAAATTGAATTTTAATTTTAAATATTTGGAGCTAATGTTTAAGCAGTAAGCATAAAAATGAAGAAAATACGTTCCCTGATACACAATTAATATGACATTTTTGTTATTCCTTTTTATGTCGGGATGATAGTACATTTTAGTTGCATATTTTTCTTAAATGTTTGCAGGCAGTTTATTCTGCATATGTTTCTCTGAAATGAAAATGTAGTTTTTAATTATGAAATGTCAAAAGCAAAGCTGGTAATCTTGTCTGCGCAAAAAATCTAGCCAGCAATTTTAAAAATAGGTTTATAGTTTCAAACACCATCACAGACTTTTGGGAAAACTAAATATATGCACTGTTTTATCAACACATTCCTTTTTTTTTTCTTTTTTGAATTACATAGTACAAAGATGATGAAGTTTAAAAAAAGACCATTAAGTTTAATCTATTCCCTATCTCCTATGATACTCAACCTGTATTTATATTGATCCAGATGAAAAGCAGGTAAACAAGAACAGAGAAAATCATTTCCAATTTTGCTTTTTAACATGAAAAACAAATTCATTTTTGATGGTAAGAGACCAATTGTCTTTCCTTGTCTTTGCCTGTTTCCTGCATTAACTTTTTGTGATATTGGACCACAAATGTTTGATAAAGACATATCTATGACTATGAGACAGCAAATAATAATTTTAAAGGAATATTAAAGGGAGAGTCTACACCACATTTTTTATTGTTTATAAAAGATAGATAATCCCTTTATTACCCATTCCCTAGTTTTTCATAACCAACACAGTTATATTAATACACGTTTTACCTCTGTGGTTACCTTCTATCTAAAACTCTGCAAACTGCCTCCTTATTTCAGTTCTTTTGACAGACTTGCATTTTAGCCAATCAGTGCGGACTCCTAGGTAACTCCACGTGTGTGAGTACAATGTTATTGCTATGACACACATGAACTTATGCCCTCTAGTGGTGAAAAACTATCAAAACGCATTCATATAAGAGGCGGCCTTCAAGGGCTTAGGTTTAGCTTTAAACTAAGAATACCAAGAGAACAAAGCAAAATTGGTGATAAAAGTAAATTGAAAGTTGTTTAAAATTTCATGCCCTATCTGAATAACTTATTTTGGACTAGATTGTCCCTTTAAATACAGTAGAATCGCATAACAAACAAGTAGATACTTAAAAAGACAATGCAATAGCACTTACTCTGAATTTTAAATGAACTGTAGATTAATAATTTACTTTTATTTGCCAGCCCCCTTTATCACGTGACAGCCATCATGTGACTGCATGTGGTAACCACGTGCGCTGTAGCTTTAAAAGGTAGACTTGAGCCTCAGCTGGGGCAAGGAGACTAAGACATACTGAACTAATCTAACTTTAGCAGTTCCTCCACTCAGTGAAAATACTTCTCGGGGGACCCAAACACAGTGGATAAGTGGATAAGTGGATACCCCATACACATGCATAATAATTACAAGTATATGCATGTGTATATACAGTATCTCACAAAAGTGAGTACACCCCTCACATTTTTGTAAATATTTTATTATATCTTTTCATGTGACAACACTGAATAAATTACACTTTGCTACAATGTAAAGTAGTGAGTGTACAGCCTGTATAACAGTGTAAATTTGCTGTCCCCTCAAAATAACTCAACACACAGCCATTAATGTCTAAACCTTTGGCAACAAACGTGAGTACACCCCTAAGTGGAAATGTCCAAATTGGGTCTAAAGTGTCAATATGTTGTGTGGCTACGATTATTTTCCAGCACTGCCTTAACCCTCTTGGGCATGGAGTTCACCAGAGCTTCACAGGTTGCCACTGGAGTCCTCTTCCACTCCTCCATGACGACATCACAGAGCTGGTGGATGTTAGAGACCTTGCGCTCCTCCACCTTCTGTTTGAGGATGCTCCACAGATGCTCAATAGGGTTTAGGTCTGGATACATGCTTGGCCAGTCCATCAGCTTTACACTCAGCTTCTTTAGCAAGGCATTGGTCATCTTGGAGGTGTGTTTGGGGTCGTTTTCATATTGGAATACTGCCCTGTGGCTCAGTCTCCGAAGGGAGGGGGTCATGCTCTGCTTCAGTATGTCACATTACATGTTGGCATTCATGGTTCCCTCAATGAACTGTAGCTCCCCAGTGCCAGCAGCACTCATGCAGGCCCAGACCATGGCACTCCCACCACCATGCTTGACTGTAGACAAGACACACTTGTCTTTGTACTCCTCACCTGGTTGCCACCACACACGCTTGACACCATCTGAACCAAATAAGTTTATCTTGGTCTCATCGGACCACAGGACATGGTTCCAGTAATCCATGTCCTTAGTCTGCTTGTCTTCAGCAAACTGTTTGTGGGCTTTCTTGTGCATCATCTTTAGAAGAGGCTTCCTTCTGGGATGACAGCCATACAGACCTATTGCAGTGTGAAGCATATGGTCTGAGCACTGACAGGCTGACCCCCCACCCCTTCTACCTCTGCAGTAATGCTGGCAGCACTCATACGTCTATTTCCCAAAGACAACCTCTGGATATGACTCTAAGCACATGCACTCAACTTCTTTGGTTGACCATGGCGAGGCCTGTTCTGAGTGGAATCTGTCCTGTGAAACTGCTGTATGGCCTAGCCCACCGTGCTGCAGCTCAGTTTCAGGGTCTTGGCAATCTTCTTATAGCCTAGGCCATCTTTATATAGAGCAACAATTCTTTTTTTCAGAACATCAGAGAGTTCTTTGCCATGAGGTGCCATGTTGAACTTCCAGTGACCAGTATGAGAGAGTGTGAGAGCGATTAACACACCTACTCCCCATTCACACCTGAGACCTTGTAACACTAACGAGACACATGACAGCAGGGAGGGAAAATGGCTAATTGGGCCCAATTTGGAAATTTCTGCTTAGGGGTGTACTCACTTTTATAAACATGGGAATAAGGGAGCTGTTAAATAATTTTGAATATGTGTATAATTACAACAGAGGTGCAGACCCTATAATACTATAATCAAAAAATATGGAGAAAGAAAATAAGGATAAGTAATCCTTATAAAAAGATAGGGAATTCAGCACTCTTCACTACACATTGAGGAAAATGAATATAAGTAAAAATCCTAAATATCTATATATAGAGATGAGTGTGGAACCTGGTGGGTACAAAGAATAGAAACTTGACAACTAGCATGCATTCAAAGCACCAATAGTTTATTTCAGTTGCGAAAGAGCCTGTCTTTCTGCCCTAGTTAAATTATCAGTAATAATTCCTGAGAACACAATTTGCTCTATATCTTTCTCCACAGCATTCACAAAATATTGTGCAGCTGGAACAAGTGAAAGAGCAGGCCTAAACTTTGATTTAAGCCTAAAAGATGTACGTGGCATAGAATACTCGATAGAGTCTACAGGAGAAATATCAATTTCAGGTGTAGACAGATCAGGTTCATTCTCCTCCAAAAGAGTCACTAAATTAGCCACCGCCAGTTCATCTTGTATTTTCTCAGCTTCTAAATTAGGGAAACTCTTCCCTTCCATAATAGAAGACAAAACCAATTTTCTTCCAAATAAATGTAAATCTTTAACCAGTGTAAGCTTATCCAACTTATTGGAGGGACAGAAAGACAAACCTTTCTTTAAAAGGCTAATATGCAACAAATTCAGCTTAAAAGACGATAAATTAACAATTTGCATTTCATCACTACATGAAAGGATTAATAATCCTTCTGAGTCCCTCGCCTTATCCTCCATCTCCATTGTGGGGGAGCATCCTGATTTTGTTGTCTCCTCCGTTGTCTCTGAGGTCTTGCCTGAAAATGTGTATCCTTGCTTTTTGTTTTTTGGTCTTTTCCTCCCCCCTCTTCGACTTTGTCTAAAACTACCCCGTTTTTTGAGGATCTAGTCTCTCCGTATTATCAGAGGCATCAGTACCAGAATCGTATGACCCTCTATTTAAAAAATAAGTATATACTTTATCTTTCTTGTAGTCAGCTTGGTCCCTGCTTAGCTTCCTGCATTTTCTAGATTTAATTTCAGTTCTAACTTTTAGAACATGTTCTTTCACTTCATCATTTAATTTACTAAATTTGGGATCAGATTCAAATGAATTAACCAATTTAAATGATTCTTCAATTTCTAGCTTAATTTTTTCAAAACGTCTCTTATCTTTTTTGATCATCAATTCCATCAAACCTAGTGAACAAGAAGATCATTTTATATTCCAATCACCCATAAAATCTTCACCTTCCTCATCGTCTCCTCTAAGATTTGTGCCAGGAACTAAGCGTAAGCGAAGACCACGGGGAATAATTTCTAAATGTACATAGTTCTCAAGACTTGATGTTTCTGCTCTCAGCCTAATCTGTTTAGAAAGTAAATTTTTATACTTCTTAAAAGCTGAATAAATATTATGAGAAGTTTCCCCCCCATCAGTGTCCAAAGTGCCAGAGGAAAGACTCTCACTCAGCTCCGCCTCCCATTGTTCATCATTTAGGACAAATGCCATAGTAATAGTTAGCAAGAATATACCCTAAGTACTCCAACCAAAAAGAGGACACCACACTCGTACTCTATGGAAAAAATATATATGAAGGGATGATTCAATCCCAGACAGCTCAACCTCAGAAAGAGTTTATCCAAGAGAATGAAAACCTCTTATAAAATTAACACTCTAAATGTCAGACTATAAACATGGGAATAAGGGAGCTGTTAAATAATTTTGAATATGTGTATAATTACAACAGAGGTGCAGACCCTATAATACTATAATCAAAAAATATGGTGAAAGAAAATAAGGATAAGTAATCCTTATAAAAAGATAGGGAATTCAGCACTCTCCACTACACATTGAGGAAAATGAATATAAGTAAAAATCCTAAATATCTATATGTAGAGATGAGTGTGGAACCTGGTGGGTACAAAGAATAGAAACTTGACAACTAGCATGCATTCAAAGCACCAATAATTTATTTCAGTTGCGAAAGAGCCTGTCTTTCTGCCCTAGTTAAATTATCAGTAATAATTCCTGAGAACACAATCAGTTGGATAGGTTTACATTGGTTAAAGATTTAAATTTATTTGGAAGAAAATTGGTTTTGTCTTCTATTATGGAAGGGAAGAGTTTCTTTTTATAAGGATTACTTATCCTTATTTTCTTTCTCCATATTTTTTGATTGGTGTACTCACTTTTGTTGCCAATGGTTTAGACATTAATGGCTGTGTGTTGAGTTATTTTGAGAGGACAGGAAATTTACACTGTTATACAGGCTGTACACTCACTACTTTATATTGTAGCAAAGTGTCATTTCTTCAGTGTTGTCACGTGAAAAGATATAATAAAATATTTACAAAAATGTACTTACTTTTGTGAGATACTGTATATATATCACAATGCTACATACCTTTACAGATATACCAGAAATTAAACGTCTGCCTTTCAAAACTGTATAACAAAATGCTGTTTTCCACAAACGTCACAAAACAAACAGATACATGCAATCTGTGAAACAAAATACAGAAATAAATTATATCACCATAGCCATTACCAAAAGACAAATCTAATACTGTTATAGGCAATTTGCAACATTTTAGTAACATAGGTTACAGATTTTGGTTTGAAACTCTCTTTATAGCACAATGGCTCATATATACTATGGAAAGGACTTTTGGGAAAACACATGGGAAAGATGTAACTTAAAGGGCCATGATAATCTGTTGTGTGACTAGCAATACTGTGATTGGATCAGCAGCGGTTTGTGCTTGGGACCAGCAGTGGTTCTATCGTGTGTTTAAATCCTTAGGGGTAGGTTTATTAAAGGTCGAGCAGACATGATTTGCTGTAGCGAATTATGGCCACTCGACCTCGCTAAATGCAGACAGCATACGCTGTCGGCATTTAACATTGCACAAGCATTTCTAGTGAAATGGTTGTGCAATGCCGCCTCCTGCTCACCGGCAGCCAATCGGCCGCTAGCAGGGATAGTCAATCATTCCGATCGGATCGGGATGATTTCAGTCAACCACCTAAAAAGTGGCAGAGAAGTTAAGGTTCTTAACTTCCGTTTCTGGCGGACCAGAAACGATGGGGCTTCAATGCAGCATCCAATGCTTTATAAATCTACCCCTTAATGTCTACTTAAATAGACATTAAACTGCTATACACAACTTCAACAGAATAGTTACGCCTGAAACACTCATAAGAGCCATTCTTATATTTTAACCCTTTAGACTTGCGGATTTGGGAATCTCCATATTTTTTATACTGGGGGCCGCCATTTTGAAACCCATCTATTCTTGTACCCTGAAGTGGTGAATATTCATAGATCAGTGATATTTCTGGCTTTTTCACAGTTGTATTGTACACTTCGGGTTAGTGCACAATACAGAGTGGGAAATTTACATGTTTGCAGTTTATATACACAGTGTAAATGTTATAACATAGAAATAAAGCTTTGTGAATAATAATGAGCAGCAACCACAAAAAAATATAAAGCTCCTGCTCGGTATCATGCATGTTAACCGGACGTGCACAGTACAGCTGTCAAAAAGCTGTCAATGTCACTAATGTGAGAATAAGCACTGCTTCTTTTGTGAAAGAATATCAAGATGGCGGAGCTCAGTATGCAGATGTGGAGCTTGTCCAACTGGCGCTAATAAAGGGCTTGGAAGAGAGCTGCTGGCACAGGAGAAAAAAAATAAAATAAAATTAAAGTTTCATGATTCAGGTGAAGGGGCCGATATATTAAGCTCTGTATGGAGCTTAATGCCCCTGTTTCCGCGCAAGCCTTCAGGCTCGCCGGAAACAGACGTTATGAAGCAGCGGTCTAAAGACCGTTGCTCCATAACTTGTCCTCCTGCTTTGAGGCCATGGACAGAAATCAATCCAATCAAATACGCCAAGAGTACTCCAATTCTCACAATAACCAGAATGAGCTGATTCAGATAGCTCCAACCCGTTTCTCGGCTGCTATAGGCCACTTTCTCAAGACGATCCTCTTTTTTATATGCTTTCCATCCAATTGTGTTTGTGAGTAGATTTTCATTCTGTATTAAATGTGTTATTGAAGATTTTACATTATTTTAGGCCATTTTCTTTTGCACTTTAGATTTGTGGGATTGTGTATCGCTTTCTTCGGCTGCAGCCCTTTGAAGGAACAGCGTTTAGAAAAAAAGCCCGGTCTGATTGTACTCTTACTGAAGAATCGTTCAGCAATCAATACTATTGCTTAAGATAACTTCATTCATTTTTGCAACATTATTTCCACCATCTTCTTCAAGTAAGACTGTTTTGTTTCTGTATATTTTGGACAAAAGCACTTTGATATTTTTTGGGGGTAAATTGTAACTTAAGTAAACTGGACGTGCAAAAAAACAACAACATAGAATTCATACTTATAAGAACAAAATACAAAGCATAATTGTTGTCTTTGCAAAAATGGGCTGACCATGGGAGTTCTAGGGGCGTATATGAAATTGTCTCTCAAATCCCAGCGTAACTCTTTAAAGATTTTCGCACTGCAGATCCCACAGTTTTTTCTCGACAGTTAGAAGGTGTCAATCTTTTCTTAAAACACTTAAAATATTTAATACACTAATAGAAAAACACATGCATACGAAAATAGAAGCGACTGTAAGATGTTATATGCCGAAAGCAGCGTAATGTGATTTATATTGGCAGCTAAAGTGCCCCCCTGCTCCTTACTAACTTTGCACTATGGAGTGAAGTGACCATTTCCAGCAAGCTCTATAACTTTCTACAGGAGCCATCTCACCACTCACAGGAACTGTTCTTTTTTTACAATAATTCTACAATGGCAGCCCTTGCGAGGGTCAGCGTGAAAAACCACTTTTGATATGGCGAAGTTTAGAGAATCGGCCCCTCAGATCTGTGCTAATCCACATCATAGTGTGTTCTACTTTCACAAGAAGAAATTTGGCTCTGAAAATTGGCAAATGCAGCTTGCGGCCACCATCTTCGACATTTAGATTGTCCCGAAATAGCCAAATCCACATTATACAAGTTATGTTAGTTATATTTTATTTTAAACATTTTTTTTCTAAACGATCTCTTTACTCTGCTGATTCTATTTCCTCTAGTTAAAGGTTTAAATCAATTTTAAACCTGTTACAATTTTTTGCTCTTTGCTGGCAGCTTATGATCCATTTGGAACTCAGCTTTTTCATAACCTTTTATTTTCTAATTCTAAATCTTGTAATGGTAATACTGTGTACAATGACATTTAGGAACTGAAAATATACAGGGTTTCCTATGTCATTTCCTCACGTTAGGCCAAAGACCTTCTTTGGTTGGCTAGCTAATATCTACAAGATTAGCAGTAGTTTACTTCACGCATTAAATTGTTTTTGACTAGAACAATTAGAACATTAATGCAATTAGAGAAAAAATGCACCAGCCTTATCACAGAGTGTCAAAAAAAAAAAAAAAAAAAACTGTATACTGTGTGGGCTTGTCTGTACTAAGAATTAGAGGAATAGTGCCCTCATGTGGACATATGTATATATTAGCTTGTATAACAAGCTTGTGTTTTTGATGTGATTTCAGATTTTTTTTTTCAGTACAGTTTTGTACATAGAAAAGATGTTGAAGAATACATTTTAAAAAAATCCATGTTCACTTTTCTTTTTAACTCAGAGCTGTGTTTTTTCAGCCTGCTCTCTTTTTTGAACGTTTGAATAAGGATTTTTCTATTCAGTCCTGTACGAGATATTTAACTTCAGCATTAAAGATCTTAAATACATTGCAGAACAGAGACAGTTTGGTAAGCAATGTATTTATTTTAAACTAGTACACTATGTCTATTTGTACCAGAGCTGATAATCTTAAAGAGACATTCTAGTGCATAAACAACTTGCAACTTTCAAGCTCTCCCTAAAGACTCTACTATTCAGAGATGCATACAACCAACACTAACCTTTCTTAACTCCATTGAACCCCTTAGAATGTAAGCCTATGAGCCCAGCTGTTTGCAGATCCCCTTCATAAGAGCCGACTACAACAGTGCAACTCTCGGCAGGGCCCTCTACCCATTTGATCCCTATAAATGTTATCTTGTATACCGCCTATGTTTATAGCGCTGCGGAATCTGTTGGCACTCTACAAATACCTGTTAATAATAATAATAATAATGTATTCACTATTTACCATGGAATTCTATGTTTTTAAAGGGATACAAAACCTAAATGTTTTATTTCATGATTCAGATAGAGCGTGCAATTTTAAGCAACTTTCTAATTTAATCCAATTATCGAATTTTCTTCATTCTCTTGCTATCTTTATCTGAAAAAGCAGGAATCTAAGCTAAGAAGTCAGCCTATTTTTGGATCAGCACCCTGGATAGCGCTTGCTGATTGGTTGCTACATTTATGTTTTTTACTGCAGAGTGTGCGCACACAAACATTACAGAGCCTTACACATCATGAGAGTCAGGGAGTAACATCTAATATTTTACTAAGGTTTTTTTGATTATTCAACATCATCTATATACAAATGCCCCTTAATGTGTTCTAAAAAGTGTGTCTGGCTCCTCAGTATTCAGTATCAGCTGAATCCTAAATTACAAATAACAATGTCACCCCTGCAATGTAAAAATGTAACTGTGGGTGTCCATACTCAAAGGCAGCCATTCAGTCCTTCATTGGTTTTAATTTGCTTTAATTAACAAGAGTGTATAGATTATATACATATAAATAGTGTATGTGTGTGTATAAAAGAATATTAATTGTAAGGGGGTGGAATCAATGGTTTAGTTCCCACACTTTTTTATAGGACTTGCCCCCTGCAAGTCTAAATAATATGTATATGCATGTGTGTATATATATATATATATATATATATATATATACATATATATACACCTGTGTACATGTATATATAAACACATACATTTTTGTGTGTGTATATATATATATATATATATATATATATATATATATATATATATATATATATATATACATATATAAAGGGCTCAAAATTTCCACTCTTTACTAGCCATTGGTGAGTGGAAATTTAATGGTGGCGGGTAAAAGTTAGTGAGTGAAAAAATGTACACTCCTATTGCAGCATTGACAAACACACATTTCGGGCTATTTGCTAAACATATTAGCTGAATGAATATTATATATCCTAGAAAGGGCAAGAATATGTTATTCCTCTAGGGCTGTAGGAACACTATTAGTGCTTAGACTGTTACTTCTGAGAGGGTAAATGGGGGGCAGAGAGAAAAAGATAGAAGACGAAAAGTAAAAGTGGAGAAAAAGATAGCTTTAAGAGAGAATGGAGAGAAAAAAAGAGTAAAGAGATATGTAAGAGAGGGGGGGAGAGTGTAAAGAGAAGATATGGCTTAAGAGAAGGTAGAGAATAAAAAGAGAGATTGAAGAGAGGAGGGAGGGTAGAAAGATAGTTAAGAAAGAGAAGGGAAATATGATAATTATTAAAAAACAATCTCCAGGTCTGCTATGACCTTCCATGACTGTCAGCACTCTGTTTCTCTACTCTCTCACTTCAACAACTTCCTATTTCCATCCAGATGTTGTCTTAAACAGAACCACCAAGTTGACGTTGCTAACTGCTATGTACTTATTTATGTTAATATTTTATTATATGTTGCATTATTTAACTTGTTCAGGTATAAAATAAAAAATATTAAAAATGACTGCACAATAATGTGTTTCACAATGGCTAAACATATGCAAAGTGGGGATGGAGTATTGGGTGTGGTGTGGGAGGTAAGTGGCTAGTAACATTTAGGCCTGGCTAGTAGCTACATGAAATTTTGAGCCCTGTATAAATATAAATATATATATATATATATATATATATATATATATATATATATATATATATATATATATATATATATATATATATATGACAAACAGAAGATGGAAGGGCGCACAGAGAACCGGATCCTATCTGGTGTAGTATGGTGAAATTCCACAAAAGACAGTGCAGAAACAAGCCAAATTTTCACTCACTTATAAATACCTCAACTGATATGAGGTATGATGACAGCAGGGAGGCTAAACATAGCCCAGAGAATCCTCTCCATGTGTGTCCTTATATCCCTCCAAACAGAAGATCAACCGTTTAGGAGAGCACCGCTGACTGCCCAGGTCCTGAAAAGAGCTTGTATTGCAAAAGAAACAGGAAATTCTGTAGGTCAATGAATGGACTTGGAGGGGAGAGTGCAAAGAACAAATTTATTCAATCATATATGTGTATAAAAACCAAGTCACTTGCATCCACAAATTAAGAAAATAGTTACACAAGTGGCTAGACAATGACACACCGTAGTGTGTAAGGTACACAGTGTGCCGTAGCACTGGAAAAAAATTCTTGTGTCATTGTCTAACCACTTGTGTAACTATTTTCTTAATTTGTGGATACAAGTGACTGTTGGTTTTTATACACATATATGATTGAATAAATCCGTTTTTTGCACTCTCCCCTCCAAGTCCATTCGTTGACCTACAGAGTTCCCTGTTGCCTTTGCAATACAAGCTCTTTTCAGGACCTTGGCAGTCAGCGGTGCTCTCCTAAACGGTTGATCTTCTGTTTGGAGGGATATAAGGACACACACAGAGAAGATTCTCTGGGCTATGCTTAGCCTCCCTGTTGTCATCATACCTCATATCAGTTGAGGTATTTATAAGTGAGTGAAAATTTGTCTTGTTTCTGCACTGTCCTTTGTGGAATTTTTATCATACTACACCAGATAGGATCCGATTTTCTGTGCGCCCTTCCCTTTTCTATTTGTCTTAGATTTCACTGGAATTTCCTCCTTGGAAGCCTCTGTTGTTTAGGGATTAGGCTGTGAGTTCACCTGGATTTCCTTGTTGCCTCAACATCAAAGAATTGATTGTACCATAGATACAGGAGGACTGTATTTTGTATACAGAGACTGGTGACCACCCTTTCCTTTGGGACACCCATTTCCATAGCGCTGGTATTCTCTGTGTGTATCAATATATATATATATATATATATATATATATAGTGCTTTGGGCCCTTTGCAGTCAAGTAGCTGAAAACATTGAAAATCATATTTAGAGAGAGAGATTTATTTAAGAAAAAATAGAACATATTCTGCTATGTGAAGAACATTGGAATTTGAATTATTCATATTTCATGTTGGGTTAGCGCACTTGTGCAAACGCAAGTATAATCAGGTGTGTGATAATTTAGTGCTCCACTTGTAATCTAGTCCTACATTTATCATTTAAAAATCATAGAAAAAGAATAATTGAACCATTCACATAAAAATATGCAAGAAAAAATTATATTGTTAAGGTGCATCAAAAATCATAACAAAATTGTTACCCAAAAATCATAATTTATAAAGAATGTAAAATATGGTTCTAAATTACACAGGAATAAATCATATTAAATATGTACATGGCATATATGAACTTGTCTCTCAAATCCCAGCGTAATTATGTAAAGCTTTTTGCACTACAGATCTCAGTTTTTTTTCTTGCCAGTTAGTAGGTGGCGAGGTTTTCTCAAAACACTGAAAATGCTTAATACACTAATAGAAAAACACATGCATACAAAATTGTAGGTGATTGTAATATGCTATACACAGAAAGCAGTGTAATGGGATTTATATTGGCCCAGGATTTAATTTTTAAAATGGCTCCCATTTCCCTGCTAACTTCGCTCTATGGAATGGTGTCCCTTTCCAGCAAGTTCCATTACTTTATATAGGTGCCATCTCGCCACTCATAGGGACTGCCCCTTTTTTACATTAATTCCACCACTGCAGCCCCTGAGAGGGTCAGCATGAAAAACCACGTCTGATATGGCGAGGTTTAGATAATCCGTCAAGAAGTATCGGGCTTTGGTATACAAACAGAAATATTATAATGCAGCTTCCTCTGCAAGCTCAACCCATTTTAATGGGATGGGGATTCAAAGAACAAAATCAGCTATTTCATATACAACAATAAACGTTAAGAAGCAATTTCTCATATATCTTATAATCTGCAGCTAGTATAACAAGTCATTGTGTTATTGCAATGTATTTGTTTTTCCTTCCCACGCAGAACACTGCTGAGCTAGATAAACAACTTTCAAGCTAAAACAATTTCCTTACTGAAATTCTTTGAAGGACCCTTACGGTACTGACGTAACTTTTTAGATAATATAGAGTGGAGAGCTTTAAACCATTGGGCCCTGTTTTATATTTGGTGTGTGTTTTATATTTCACTGCAGGAAATGGAAAATAAGACCCTGACATTGGATATCTTCAGTTAAAGGGGCATTACCTTTTTTTGGTATCATTATTGATAAATTATTGTTGTTTACATTTTTCATTTTATTTGTCATTGTGTTTTTTTTATATTATTTCTATATTCCATATTCACCTTTTTATAATCACAACACTGCTGTAGGAACATTGACACTTTCTTTCTAACTTGAAGTTTACCCTGTCCGAGTTTATGACCAAGATGTGCAACATTATATTTCTCCTTTACTCTCTTCTCCTGTCTTGCTATTTCTTCCTCTCATTTAGGCCACCATGATCAAACACTTGCATGGTATGACATCATGCAAAGTCTATTGGATTTTTGTTGACCTCCTATTGTAATTTATTAACATAAAATTTTCCTTTCTAAAGATCTTTGAGGGACCTTTCAGTTCTGACAAGACTCCTTAGATACTTTTCCTAGACCAGAAAGCTTTTGATCATCGGGCCCTTAAAGGGATATTAAATACTAAATAAATGCTAGATAGAATGATGCATTAAAAGAAAAGATTAGTCTGAGAATAACAGGTAGATGTATTTTTTAAAGTTTCATTAGCTGTTTAAATATTTACAAATTTCATGTAAAGTTTTTAGGGGTAGATTTATCATAGTGCGAGCAGACATGATACGATGTAGCGTATCATGTCCGCTGCACATCGATAAATACCGACAGCATACGCTGTCGGCATTTATCATTGCACCAGCAGTTCTTGTGAACTGCTAATGCAATGCCGCCCCTGGCAGATTTGCGTCCACTAGCAGGGGGTGTCAATCAACCCGATCATATTCGATCGGGTTGATTTCTGTCCGCGGCCTCAGAGCAGGCAGACAAGCTATGGAACAGCAGTCTTTAGAGCCATACGGAGCTTGAGAAATCGTCCCCATTGAGTCTATAAAACAATGGCAGCTACCATGTTGTAACCTAGGTTACTTTCTCTGCTGTGATATAATTTGCTGATAACCAAATTTAAATATGACAGTTAACTTAGGGCTCCAAGATTAATTGTGACATGAGTTTTTTAAGCATTTCTTTTCACAAAGTTTTTAAAATCATTACAATCATACTTCGCAATATCAACTGTCATACAGGAAAACTATATTGTCACAGCATTGCTATATATTTTAACAAACTCAAGTATTAGCATTATTTAACCTTGTTTAGCTTTTAAAACAAAACAGGAAGTAAATCTGATAATGGGCAAAATGTGTTTTTCAAGAGGTGTGAGATTTTGATAAAAAAAATTGTTATTACAGTGTGAAAAATCCTCCTCAAGGGCTTGTTTGTAGCATAGCCTTATATTAGGTACATCACAAAATAACAGGAGTCAAAGCCATCCATTAAATTATGGGAATGGTGGTTAAAGGGACATTATTTCTTTATAACTGCATGGAATAAAAACACCATTTGTAAGAGAAAGATAGCCACAATAAATAATAAAAGTACATTGCCCCCCTTTTTTTTTTAACCCTTTATAGATATCCTTTGAACTTTTTGATTGTGATATCCTGGGTTTTGAAATATAATATGATTGGTAATTTCTCTCTTATAGATGACACCATGGGCTAAATGTACTGCAGGGCAGGTTCGCAAATTGGAATATATTTTTAGATTTGCCATAAAAAAAAATCAAATTCTCATTTAAAATCTGTGCGAGACACACAGTTCTCAAGGTGAGAATTAAGTCATGGTTAGTACTTAGTACTGGTGAGATTTCTTAGAGAATCTTGCAAATACAGAAGCCTTTAGCTAATCAGGCCCATAGAGTCCTTGTGCACACCCCTAACATCTCTCAGCCTTCCTAGTTTACTTTTCAACAAAGGATACAAAAAGAACAAACCTTAAATAAAGGGTTAAAATTGAATGTAACAAGTAGAGTTTGACCTAGTAGGGTTTAGATTTTTTGCCATTTACCAGAAATACATAAAAACATTATGAACCAGGAATACCTACTGTTTCAGTGATAGGATCCCTGAATCTAATCTCTCGACTTATTTTAACAAGTTTTGGTACCAGAAACAAAATCCTATCTGAAAGGCAGTACAGAATTAATAAAGTTATTAGATAATACAGATAGGGATCCACATTAGTGTTTGATAATATCAGATATTAGATCACTATAAACAGTGATTAAAAAAAGAAAAAGGTATCTAAAGGATAAAAAATACATTTCTTAAAGTTATAGTCCAGACCACTGGTTTTCAAACCTGTCCTCAGACCTCCCTAACAAGCAACATTTTGAGGATATCTGAATTGGAGCACAGGTAAAATAATCATTTGATTAGTAAACCTGGTTATTTTACCTGCTCTCACCCAAGGTAATCCTGAAAACATGGCCTGTTGACAGACAGGTTTGAAAACCAGTAGTATAGACCCAATACTTATTTTTATTACTTATTGTTACATACAAGATAAGCATCTTGCAGCAGATTCCACATCTATAAACTTGTAAGTACATGAAACATTTAAATAATCATTATTTGTTAGCAGCCAAATGTGGCCACCAAGCTCCGCCCAGAGCTTTTTCTTGTCCAGTTAGCTATTTTCTTGCATGACAGTTTAGCAGTGCATGTTTAATAATTTTCAGTTAGCTATTTATATTGCACATGCACAAATCAGCATGTGCGCATAGGAAAACGTATTCACGAGTCGTGAATTGGAGAAACCTAACATACCAAAATATGCACGCAATAGTTGGGCAGAGTTTGGTGGCTATTTTCGTCTCCTTAGAAACAATGAATATTTAAATGTTTCATGGGCTTCTTACAAGCTTATAGATGTGTGAACAGTTGCATGATACGTCTCTAATATGTAACAATAAGTAATCAAAATTATGTTTTGGGTCTAGGCTGTCACTTTAAGGTTGATTTTCCATCAGATTTACAAAATACTTTCTACTAGAATGCACAAGGTTTAACTTAGAGAATAACTCTTTTAGTTTCTGAACCTTCTACAAGCGGATCCAAGGCAGAGCTTTGGGGACTTATTTTGTCCCTAGCTATGTTAATTTAATATTAGCAGATTGGGAGTATAATTACATATGGACAAAACACGAAGTTCTGTGTAATTGATATCTCTATAAAATAAAAATACATGATGTGTTTATCATTTGGAAAAGCAATCAAATTCATGTAGAATTATTCTTTGAACATCTTATGAAGAACAATTTTGTTTTTATTTAATATTTGACTACAAAATATATCAAATTAGTAATAACTTCTTAGATCGAAAATGGGAATAATTCAATCATCAATAAAACATTTTTGAACAGAGTGGATAAAAACACGTATTTGATTACAAAAAGTTGAAGTTAAAATGGATCTCAAATATCCCAAAAGGACAATTTATCAGAATTAAAAATAATTGGACTGATGCAATTGATTTTTACTCTCAGGCTCACAAGACAAACAGGATAACTTTAGAGACCATCCTGGAGTCATTTAATTATCATCAAACTACTTTACAAGTCATCTGCACATCATCAGACATCGTCAGGCTTGTAAAGTCATCAGCTAAGGTAAAAAATTCTGGGTGATGACTTCAGAATGTTTAGCAGATTACCTTACTGATTACTGCACAAGCATGAACAGCCAGTGAAAGACTCTAGAATCAGCTCATTTAAATATTTTGGCCTGTGGGCATACTTCAGTATGGCTTCTGATGACTAGTCCGGAGTCATTGATCATTCTTTTTGACTAGGGGCTGTTGTGCTAAAGTAAAGGTTTATAGGGAAAGGGTATAATACTATGCAATTAAAAAAAGACTGAAGTTAGCAAGATGGAACGAGAGAACATTCTTTATGATGAAAGTTCTAATACTTTACATTCTAAAAAAAAAATATTTTAGAAATAGTTTATAGTATGTGAGTATTGCCCCCTTAAAAGAAAATTGATTCTCTGATATAGTGTTAACCAGATATAACAAAGATAAGAACTTTACTAGTAATATTATTATTAAACATTGGCAAATGTCATTGGAATATTTTTTGGGGGGATTAATACTTCCTAAATAAAATAGTTTGATCTGAAAAAAGAGCAAAACTGTAAAATCTATTAGCACCTTCACATCTGACCATTTAAAAATTAGGACATTGAAAAGAAGGAAAAATAATTTAAGACCATTAATAAACATGGAACAGAAATGGAATATGAGATTTAGGAAAAGTTATGTAATATGATTACTATGTTGGTCTTGCGATTTGTTTTATATTGGACATACTATTAACCATTTAAAAAATAGATCTATGAACATCTGTATAATATAGTTTTTTTACGCACTCTGTGTCTCATCACTTTAACTAGGTACATTAGAGAAGTAAGAAAAAGCTAATTATCTTTGGAATTTAGCATGTCAAAAAAAATAAATGTAGGGGAGATACAGAAGACTCAACCAACATGAAACATTCTGGATAATACATCTGGATACAATCTTTTGAAAAGGACTTAATGAAAAAAATGATCTGGTCTTTTTTACATAAGGTGTTTTTTTGAGTAGTTATATTTTTATACACTATTTTCATACACTATTTGAAAAATAGAAAAGTATGTTCATTCTACATTCAATAATTGATGTTTTTATTGAAATACAAAATGTATTCAACTAAAAACTACTATTGGTGATATCACTGTAAATACTTTTGTGCAATTGTTATAGGACCATTTCAATATGATTGCAACTTATTACAATTTTGGATATTTATACAAATGTAGAATTAATATTTATTTGGATACCAATTATGCATGTATTCGTGTGTCTGAACCGGCTGACCACACAAATATTACATTTTGATGTACTGCTTTAACTCTACATTTTAAATATGGGATATTTTACTTTTATTTTGAGTATGTAATACATACTATAGGTTAAAAGAAATTTTAAAAAAATTATCACGATAGGTCATTAGTTTTTATTAGAAGATTTAGGCCTAGATTTGGAGTTCGGCGGTAAAAGGGCTGTTAACGCTCCACGGGCTTTTTTCTGGCCGCACCATAAAATTAACTCTGGTATCGAGAGTTCAAACAAATGCTGCGTTAGGCTCCAAAAAAGGAGCGTAGAGCATTTTTACCGCAAATGCAACTCTCGATACCAGAGTTGCTTACGGACGCGGCCGGCCTCAAAAACGTGCTCGTGCACGATTCTCCCATAGGAAACAATGGGGCTGTTTGAGCTGAAAAAAAACCTAACACCTGCAAAAAAGCAGCGTTCAGCTCCTAACGCAGCCCCATTGTTTCCTATGGGGAAACACTTCCTACGTCTGCACCTAACACTCTAACATGTACCCCGAGTCTAAACACCCCTAGCCTTACACTTATTAACCCCTAATCTGCCGCCCCCGCTATCGCTGACCTCTGCATATTTTTTTAAACCCCTAATCTGCCGCTCCGTAAACCGCCGCCACCTACGTTATCCCTATGTACCCCTAATCTGCTACCCCTAACACCGCCGACCCCTATATTATATTTATTAACCCCTAACCTGCCCCCCACAACGTCGCCGACACCTGCCTACACTTATTAACCCCTAATCCGCCTCACTAACCCTATAATAAATAGTATTAACCCCTAATCTGCCCTCCCTAACATCGCCGACACCTAACTTCAATTATTAACCCCTAATCTTCCGATCGGAGCTCACCGCTATTCTAATAAATGGATTAACCCCTAAAGCTAAGTCTAACCCTAACACTAACACCCCCCTAAGTTAAATATAATATTTATCTAACGAAATAAATTAACTCTTATTAAATAACTTATTCCTATTTAAAGCTAAATACTTACCTGTAAAATAAATCCTAATATAGCTACAATATAAATTATAATTATATTATAGCTATTTTAGGATTAATATTTATTTTACAGGCAACTTTGTAATTATTTTAACCAGGTACAATAGCTATTAAATAGTTAAGAACTATTTAATAGTTACCTAGTTAAAATAATAACAAATTTACCTGTAAAATAAATCCTAACCTAAGTTATAATTAAACCTAACACTACCCTATCAATAAAATAATTAAATAAACTACCTACAATTACCTACAATTAACCTAACACTACACTATCAATAAATTAATTAAACACAATTCCTACAAATAAATACAATTAAATAAACTAGCTAAAGTACAAAAAATAAAAAAGAACTAAGTTACAGAAAATAAAAAAATATTTACAAACATAAGAAAAATATTACAACAATTTTAAACTAATTACACCTACTCTAAGCCCCCTAATAAAATAACAAAGCCCCCCAAAATAAAAAATTCCCTACCCTATTCTAAATTAAAAAAGTTACAAGCTCTTTTACCTTACCAGCCCTGAACAGGGCCCTTTGCGGGGCATGCCCCAAGAATTTCAGCTCTTTTGCCTGTAAAAAAAAACATACAATACCCCCCCCCCCAACATTACAACCCACCACCCACATACCCCTAATCTAACCCAAACCCCCCTTAAATAAACCTAACACTAATCCCCTGAAGATCTTCCTACCTTGTCTTCACCATCCAGGTATCACCGATCCGTCCTGGCTCCAAGATCTTCATCCAACCCAAGCGGGGGTTGGCGATCCATAATCCGGTCCAGAAGAGGCTCCAAAGTCTTCCTCCTATCCGGCAAGAAGAGGACATCCGGACCGGCAAACATCTTCTCCAAGCGGCATCTTCGATCTTCTTCCATCCGGAGCGAAGCGGCAGGATCCTGAAGACCTCTAGCGCGGAACATCCATCCGGACCGACGACTGAACGACGAATGACTGTTCCTTTAAGGGACGTCATCCAAGATGGCGTCCCTCGAATTCCGATTGGCTGATAGGATTCTATCAGCCAATCGGAATTAAGGTAGGAATTTTCTGATTGGCTGATGGAATCAGCCAATCAGAATCAAGTTCAATCCGATTGGCTGATCCAATCAGCCAATCAGATTGAGCTCGCATTCTATTGGCTGTTCCGATCAGCCAATAGAATGCGAGCTCAATCTGATTGGCTGATTGGATCAGCCAATCGGATTGAACTTGATTCTGATTGGCTGATTCCATCAGCCAATCAGAAAATTCCTACCTTAATTCCGATTGGCTGATAGAATCCTATCAGCCAATCGGAATTCGAGGGACGCCATCTTGGATGACGTCCCTTAAAGGAACAGTCATTCGTCGTTCAGTCGTCGGTCCGGATGGATGTTCCGCGCTGGAGGTCTTCAGGATCCTGCCGCTTCGCTCCGGATGGAAGAAGATCGAAGATGCCGCTTGGAGAAGATGTTTGCCGGTCCGGATGTCCTCTTCTTGCCGGATAGGAGGAAGACTTTGGAGCCTCTTCTGGACCGGATTATGGATCGCCAATAGAATGCGAGCTCAATCTGATTGGCTGATTGGATCAGCCAATCGGATTGAACTTGATTCTGATTGGCTGATTCCATCAGCCAATCAGAAAATTCCTACCTTAATTCCGATTGGCTGATAGAATCCTATCAGCCAATCGGAATTCGAGGGACGCCATCTTGGATGACGTCCCTTAAAGGAACAGTCATTCGTCGTTCAGTCGTCGGTCCGGATGGATGTTCCGCGCTGGAGGTCTTCAGGATCCTGCCGCTTCGCTCCGGATGGAAGAAGATCGAAGATGCCGCTTGGAGAAGATGTTTGCCGGTCCGGATGTCCTCTTCTTGCCGGATAGGAGGAAGACTTTGGAGCCTCTTCTGGACCGGATTATGGATCGCCAACCCCCGCTTGGGTTGGATGAAGATCTTGGAGCCAGGACGGATCGGTGATACCTGGATGGTGAAGACAAGGTAGGAAGATCTTCAGGGGATTAGTGTTAGGTTTATTTAAGGGGGGTTTGGGTTAGATTAGGGGTATGTGGGTGGTGGGTTGTAATGTTGGGGGGGGTATTGTATGTTTTTTTTTACAGGCAAAAGAGCTGAACTTCTTGGGGCATGCCCCGCAAAGGGCCCTGTTCAGGGCTGGTAAGGTAAAAGAGCTTGTAACTTTTTTAATTTAGAATAGGGTAGGGAATTTTTTATTTTGGGGGGCTTTGTTATTTTATTAGGGGGCTTAGAGTAGGTGTAATTAGTTTAAAATTGTTGTAATATTTTTCTTATGTTTGTAAATATTTTTTTATTTTCTGTAACTTAGTTCTTTTTTATTTTTTGTACTTTAGCTAGTTTATTTAATTGTATTTATTTGTAGGAATTGTGTTTAATTATTTTATTGATAGGGTAGTGTTAGGTTTAATTATAACTTAGGTTAGGATTTATTTTACAGGTAAATTTGTTATTATTTTAACTAGGTAACTATTAAATAGTTCTTAACTATTTAATAGCTATTTTACCTGGTTAAAATAATAACAAAGTTGCCTGTAAAATAAATATTAATCCTAAAATAGCTATAATATAATTATAATTTATATTGTAGCTATATTAGGATTTATTTTACAGGTAAGTATTTAGCTTTAAATAGGAATAATTTATTTAATAAGAGTTAATTTATTTCGTTAGATAAAAATTATATTTAACTTAGGGGGGTGTTAGTGTTAGGGTTAGACTTAGCTTTAGGGGTTAATCCATTTATTAGAATAGCGGTGAGCTCCGGTCGGCAGATTAGGGGTTAATAATTGAAGTTAGGTGTCGGTGATGTTAGGGAGGGCAGATTAGGGGTTAATACTATTTATTATAGGGTTAGTGAGGCGGATTAGGGGTTAATAACTTTATTATAGTAGCGCTCAGGTCCGCTCGGCAGATTAGGGGTTAATAAGTGTAGGCAGGTGTCGGCGACGTTGAGGGGGGCAGATTAGGGGTTAATAAATATAATATAGGGGTCGGCGATGTTAGGGCAGCAGATTAGGGGTACATAGGGATAACGTAGGTGGCGGCGATTTGCGGTCGGAAGATTAGGGGTTAATTATTTTAAGTAGCTGGCGGCGACGTTGTGGGGGGCAAGTTAGGGGTTAATAAATGTAATACAGGGGTCGGCGGGGTTAGGGGCAGCAGATTAGGGGTACATAAGTATAACGTAGGTGGCGGTCGGCAGATTAGGGGTTAAAAATTTTAATTGAGTGGCGGCGGTGTGGGGGGACCTCGGTTTAGGGGTACATAGGTAGTTTATGGGTGTTAGTGTACTTTAGGGTACAGTAGTTAAGAGCTTTATAAACCGGCGTTAGCCAGAAAGCTCTTAACTCCTGCTATTTTCAGGCGGCTGGAATCTTGTCGTTAGAGCTCTAACGCTCACTTCAGAAACGACTCTAAATACCGGCGTTAGAAAGATCCCATTGAAAATATAGGCTACGCAAATGGCGTAGGGGGATCTGCGGTATGGAAAAGTCGCGGCTGAAAAGTGAGCGTTAGACCCTTTAATCACTGACTCCAAATACCAGCGGGCGGCCAAAACCAGCGTTAGGAGCCTCTAACGCTGGTTTTGACGGCTACCGCCGAACTCCAAATCTAGGCCTTTGTATGGTGTTAAATGACTTTATTACTATGGCGCTGGTTGATTATAATTATGGAATACTTTAATATATAAAATATCAATATTCTTAATAGAAGAATGTTATGTGAATGGTTAATATATATATGGAATAGGTCATAATAGGATATAAAAATACTGAGAAAAAACATCTATTTGTTTTAATTGTTTCAGATATATTGAACTTTATAATATTGAAGCTCCTGCAAGCTGATGCATATGATTCAATAACATGAAATTAGGGTTTGATAATTGGAAGCAGTTTGCGACCATAAAGTTTAAAGTGCTTATTCTTTAATATAACATATCTGATTAATTGTTTGTTAGCAATGAAAAAACATAAGGGGATTAGACAACATAATTTGCATTTTAGGTTATAGTTTATTTGTTAAAAGAGCTGTCAATCAAGTAGGTATCAGTAAGTATTTAACCTTTAAAAGCTCATTTAAAAGAAACAAATGGATACTGACAAATTTTGTCAATATTTGTTCATTTTCTTTATAATTAGTTAGTGCATTTGTTAGGATATTCGTTTAGTTTTCACGAAATTAATATCTGTATTTTCGTCACAAATTGACATTTATAACAAAACAAATGCACAAGCCTAGTGGAAAGCTTTATAAAGTTGCACACTCTCGGCATCCCTGTACTAAGCAGAGGATGCTACTTTGAAGCTTTTAAGGGAGAGATTCACTCATACAAGCCAACTTACCACAATCTAGAAAGCAGCGGTCATATTACACAATGACAAGCGAATTGGTCATGCAAGAGCAATGGGGAGCATTGCACAAGTCCTTCTACAGTAGTACATGCGGGCAGCTAAAATAGAGTATCAACTGTCCATTCACCACAAAGACAGGAGGACAGATTCCTGCATTTGGAAACTCTACCCATCGATTAGTACATTCAATTTTGACTGCACTCTAGAACAGAAGTCATCAATTGTGGCCCTCCAGAGGTTTTGGAACTACATTTTCCATGATGCTCAGCCAGCTGAAATGCTAGTTGAGCATCATGGGAAATGTAGTTCAAAAACCTCTGGAGGTCCACAATTGATGAAACCCGCTCTATACAGTGGTAATCTCTTGTAAAAGGCTTAATGTGGGAGTTTGATAAATGGTAATGGTGGATTTATATGAAAAGCAAATTGGAAATCTAAGTAGTATCAGAAGAAATTATTTATACAATTAATCAATGGAGGTTTCTCAACATGTCGGCAGATATTTTACAATAAAAAATACAGTAGAATAAAAACTGCTTTAGTATTATTTACTTAAGACAGACCAACTGACCATTGCTTTACAATGAACAAGTATATGCCTGTCTGTATCACATATATATATATATATATATATATATATATATATATATATATATATATATATATATATATATTTGCATATTTGCAGTGAGTGCATTGCCATATATGGTGCTCAATTGAAATCCATGTAGTACTCCAATTCATTGGCACTGACAGGACTAGTATAGAAGTATAAATTTCAATTTCTCCCTAACCTAATCGCTGTTATTTCGGTGCCACATGATGTCATGATTCGTACTTGGAATTTATCCAATCCTCTATATTAAAGCAAATATTGGTCATTATTCACACACATGCGTACACACACACACATATATATATATATATATATATATGGAAAAAGTGAAGAGACCACAGCAAAATTATCAGTTTCTCTGGTTTTACCATTTATAGGCATGTGTTTAAATAAAATGAACAGCAAATATTGGGGACAACAAAGCTACAGAACGGCAGAGGGTAAAAACGACTCTCCACTGCCCAGGATGACCGTAAACTAATTTGAATGTAACTCGACAACCATAGGATGACATCAAGTGACCTACAAAAAAAATGGCAAATGGCAGCTGGGGTGAAGTGCATGGTGAGGATGTTTAGAAACAGGCTCCTAGGGACAGGGCTGAAGTTGTGCAAAGATAGAAAAAAGCACTTCATCAATGAGAAACAAAGAAGAGCCAAAATGAGGTATACAAAAGACTATACAAATTGGACTGTAGAGGACTGGAATAATGTCATCTTCTCTGATGAGTCCAATATTCAGCTTTTCCAAACACCTGGTCGTCTAATGGTTAGATGGAGACCTGGAGAGGGATACAAGTCATGATGTCTCGCACCCACTGTGAAACTTAGTTGGGAATAGGTAATGATCTTGGGGTGCTTCAGAAAAGCTGGAATCTGCCAGTTGTATCTTTGTGAAGGATGCATGAATCAATCAATGTACAAGGGTATCCTTCACCAACTCTGAGGGTTTTTTTTTTTTTTCCAGCAGGAGAATGCTCCATGCCTGTAATAAATACTTTGAGTAAGTATATGGCTCTCATAGAAGTATCCCATAACTTGTAAGACTTTATATTAAAACTTTTATATTGAACAATATTGCGCACTGTTTATAGATATATGTCTCATTATTATGCATTAGTCAACCTGGAAATTTACAAAGAATAACTAATACATGGTATGAGTATGAAGTTTAATCTACAGGAACACTTATACCTTAATATGCAAAGAATGGAGTTGGGAAATATATAGTTTTAGTAACATGTAATTTGCATAAAAATAAGAAATCCCAGTTTACTCTCCTTACTTCTTTTTAGGTGGTCTGAGAAGAGCAGCCGAGGTCGAAACAGTCCCTGCGTCCAGCGTGGAGAAAGCAGGAAGGAAATGCGCGCATCAGCTGAGCGGCTCCCGTATGTGATGTAAGTGATGCTGCAGAGTGGAAGGATCCGTCCCTCAACTTGGAGATAGAAAAGGTAAGTCCGGTATAGCAAACGGATTTAAAGGATATGGAATCCTAAAAGGTTAGGATGAAAACCATCTAGATTGGATTAAACTGGAACACAGAGTCCTGCAAAATGAGTAGCAAGCAGCTAAGGGAAAACAGGCTTAGGGGAAGCACAGTTACTTCAATACCAAGCAAGGTATTGTTGGAAGGAGGTCCTTTAAATAGACTAAACAACATTTGGTGTTCACACCTCTTAAAAGGCAAAGTATCATAATGCAACACAGCCAGGTCAATCAAGGCGTGGATTGAGGACCACCAAATCAAGGCCCTGTCATGGCCAGCCCAATCTCCAGACCTGAAACCTATTGAAAACCTCTAGAATATGATCAAGAGTAAAATGGATGGTCACAAGTCATCAAACATAGCCGAACTTCTTGAACTTTTGAGCCAGGAGTGGAATAAAGTAACTGTACAGCAATCTGAAAGACTGGTGGAGAGCATGCCAAGACTGTTAAAAGCTGTGATTGAAAATCAGGGTTATTCCCCCAAATATTGATTTCTGCACTCTTAGTACATTCGTATTATGTTGTTTTAAAACAAATATGAACTTGTTTTCTTTGCATTATTCGAGGTCTGAAAACACTGCCTCTTTTTTCATTTGTTTTTTTGACCAGTTGTCATTTTCTGCAAATAAATGCTTTAAATTACAATATTTTTATTTGGAATTTAGGAAAAATGTTTACAAAATAAAACAAAAAATTAATTTTACTCCAACACATACCTATAAGCAGTTAATCTACATAAACAGTGGTTTCCAGAGCTATATATCTATACTATAATCGCGTTTGTTGTAACGCGTCAGTTGCTGTCGCCAGTTTTGTACCTAGATGCATGGATGCAGCATAGGCAAACCCGAAGCCTTTAAAAAAAAAATGCAACCGCACGAAATATCGTAAAAACACGTAACCTCCCGAAATAAATAAAAACACATAATCACCCTCACTAAATATAACAAAAAAAACCTAACCTCCCGCATGAAGTATTAACAAATACCTAAACGGCAAACCCCCACATCGCAAAATAATAAAGTTATTAACCCCTAATTCGCAAATAACATATGTAAAATATTAACCCCTTAACCGCCAACCCCTCACATCGCAATAAACCTAGTTAACCTATTAACCCCTAAACCGACAAACCCCCACATCGCAATAAACCTAATTAACCCATTAACCCCTAAACCGCCAACCCCCAACATCACAATTAACGTAATTCACCTATTAACCTCTAAACTGCCAAACCCCCACATCACAATAAACCTAATTAACCTCTTAACTCCTAAACCGTCAACTCCTCACAATGCAAATAACTAATTTTAGTACTACACCCCCTTAAAGGGACACTGAACCCAAATTTTTCTTTCAGAATTCAGATAGAGCATGCAATTTTAAGCAACTTTCTAATTTACTCCTATTATCAAATTCTCTTTATTCTCTTGGTATTTTTATTTGAAATGCAAGAATGTAAGTTTAGATGCAGGCCCATTTTTGGGAAACAACCTGGGTTGTCCTTGCTGATTGGTGGATAAATTCATTCACCAATAAAAAAGTGCTGTCCAGAGTGCTGAAACAAAAAAAAGCTTAGATGCCTTCTTTTTCAAATACAGATAGCAAGAGAATGAATAAAAATTGATAACAGGAAAATACAAAGTTGCTTAAAATTGCATGCTCTATCTGAATCACAAAAGAAAAAATGTGGGTCCAGTGTCCCTTTAACCTAACACATCCTAAATTAACCCCAATACTTAGTTACACTTATGAAGGGACACTGAACCCAATTTTTTTCTTTTGTGATTTAGATAGTGCATGCAATTTTAAGCAACTTTCTAATTGACTCCTATTATGTTTTCTTCATTCTCTTGCTATCTTTATTTGAAAAAGAAGGCATCTAAGCTTTTTGGGGGTTCAGAACTATGGACAGCACTTTTTTATTGGTGGATGAATTTATCCACCAATCAACAAGGACAACCCAGGATGTTCAACAAAAAAGGGCCGGAATCTAAACTTACATTCTTGCATTTCAAATAAAGATAGCAAGAGAACAAAGACAATTTGATAATAGCAGTAAATTAGAAAGTTGTTTAAAATGTCATGCTCTATCTGAATTACGAAAGAAAAAAATTGGGTTCAATGTCCCTTTAAATTACAAAAAATTAAAAACTCTAAAATTACAGAAAAAAATAAACAAAATTATCAAAAATAAAAAAAATCCCTATGAAAATAAAAAAGCCCCCCCCAAATAAAAACACCTCCTACATTAAAGGGACATGCCACCCACATTTTTTCTTTTTTGATTTAGAAAGAGAATGCAATTTTAAACATGTTTCTAATTTACTTATATTATCTAATTTGTTTTATTCTCTTGATATTCTTTGATGAAAAGCATATCTAGATATGCTCACTAGCTTCTGATTGGTTGCTGCACATAGAAGCTTCATGTGATTGGCTCACCATGTGCATTGCTTTTTCTTCAACTAAGGATATTTAAAAAATGAAGCAAAATAAATAATGGAAGTAAATTGTAATGTTGTTTAAATTTTTATTCTCTATCTGAATCATGAAAGAAAGATTTTGGGTTTAATGGCCCTTTAAACTACACTAGCCCTTAAAATGGCCTTTTGTAGGGCACTGCTCTAAGTTACACAGCTCTTTCACATTTAACAATTACTAAATCCCCTCTAAAAGTAACCCCCCCACCCACTAAGCCCCCCAACATAAAAAAACTAAAACTAAAAAAAAACTAAAGTACCCATTGCCCCTAAAGGGGCATTTGTATGGGCATTGCCCTTAAAAGGGCATTCAGCTCCTTTCCAGCCCATTAAATCCCTAATCTTAAAAATAAAAAATAAATTTAAAAAATACTAACACTAAGCCCCAAATAGGTGTTCCTGAAGTCTTGGGGAGAAGGTCTTCTTCCAGGCGTCTCCATCATCTTCTATCTCCATCATCTTCTATCTCCGCTCCGTGCCGCCTTCGCTCTGGATGAAGATATAAAATGATGGAGCCATCTGGAAGAAAACCTCTGCCAGACTTCAGGAACGGTGAGTACTTATTTGGAGCTTAGTGTTAGGATTTTTTTTTTATTTTTTTTATTTTTACGATTAGGGACTTAATGGGCTGGAAAAGAGCTGATCTCCCTTTTAAGGGCAGTAAATGATCTTAATGCCTTTTTAAGGGCAATGTCCATACAAATGACCCTTTACGGGCAATGGGTAGTTTAGTTTTTTTTAGTATTAGTATTTTTTATTTTGGGGGGTTTGGTGGGGGGGTTACTGTTAAGGGGGACTAAGTAATTTTTAAATGTAAAAGAGCTGTTTAACTTAAGTCAATGCCCTACAAAATGCCCTTTTAAGGGTATTGGTAGTTTAGTATTAGATTAGGGGGTGTTTTTATTTTGGGGGATATTTTTTATTTTTATAGGGGTATTAGTTTAGGTTTACATTTTTTTATTTTAAATAACTTTGTTTATTTTTTTCTGTAATTTTACATTTTTATTTTTTTTTAATTTTAGCTTTGGGGGTTGTAGTTTTTTTTTAAATAGACTGTCCTCTGGGCAGGCTTATCGCCTAGTATATATATATAAAATTAATATTATTTTAAAAAATGTATACTTTAAGTGAGCTGAACTTGCTCAGTTCTAGTTTTTCAAACAAACTTTATTGGTAAAAGAAGTTTAAAAAATTACATGTATTTCAGAGTATTTGCAGTGAAATGATATCTTACATTTATACATGTTATCATAAACGTCTCATAATTTACAGCATGAGTTCTTAGTAAATAGTATGAAGAGTCCGTTTAAATCTAGGAATGATCATCAAACTAATAGCCATTAACAATGAACTAGTATCAGTTGTATTTGTTACCAATAATATTAACGCTATTTCTTATTTATAACATATGAAACTTAAAAAGAAAACATCAGGCATATATTAAAACAAGGTTAGAGAGATCTACAGCTTACAAACATCATACAGCTGAGAGTACTTGAGTGCCTGATGCAAGCATTTTTGCGGATACAGAGAAAAGTAGTAAGGAAGATAGAGGAGGAAGTGGAAGAAGGGAGTGAGGTATAGAGGAAAAAAAAGGGGGGGGGAAACAGACGCGCCATCCAGAGCAGAGCTAAGCTTTGCGGGAGTTTCAAATTCCCGCCCCTCCCAGGTCAACAACATAATTTCATGTGTACCTAGTTTACCAATTTTCAGGTAGTGATATCTCTCAAGTCTCAATAGTTCACCTATCTTAGCCTTCCATTCCAATAGACCTGGGGTGTTTTGTTTTTTCCAGTACAGTGGTATCAAACTCTTTGCCCCATTCAGCATTAGTAGGAAAAGCAGATACCTATCTTCCCCAATACTCTTGGGCAGTTGATGGTTTATTAAATAGCTAGGATTGGGAGGGATATGTGGGCATAACCACCAAATATGCAGAAGAGTACCCTCCTCCTCACATCCTTTCCAGCATTCCCCACTTGTGTGCGGATATATTCCTTTCAGTCTCTGGGGAGTCAAATACCACCTACTTAATAATTTATAGTGCATTTCTTGAACTCTAGCTGAGACCGACGCTTTCCTTGCCCTTTCAAAGATTATAAGCCATTCCTTATGATCTATGTCCTGTCCCAAGTCATCCTGACATGCCTGTGTGTAGGCCGGGAGGGAGTGCTCCCCCCCACCACTAGGAGTTTACATAGTTGTGAAATCAGGTGAGTTGGATTTTGAGACATTGTGCAGAGGTTCTCCTTCACGGGGGTAACCGGAGAGTTGAAAGTAGAGATGTAAGGATCTTTGTTAATTAACCTGTCCCACCCTGTAAAAACCTCTTCGTATAATGGGTATTGTTTAATCGTAGGTGGCTTGTGGTTAGCGGAAATCCACACCAGGGCACCCACATTTCCCCTCCTCAGGATTGCGTTGTCAATTTGGATCCATGATTTGTGGGGTGAGTTCTGACACCATTCCACCAGTCTCTGCAGTGATATTGCCCTTTGGTATTTCCGCATATCCGGGACCCCTATCCCCCCCCCCTTATTTCTGGGCATGTAAATGGTTTTCTTTCTGATTTTGGCCTTCGCTCAGTTCTAGTTTTTATTTTTTCTCATTTACACTAGTAATGCTGGAAACATTTATTCCAGACATGAAACCTACAATAAAAATATTCAGAAAGTGAAGAACAAATTTCCTACAAACATAATGTAGCATTTATCTGCAGTAGGTATTAATTGCCCAGTGAATTTGTTTTCACTAAGAGTTATATTAACATGAGTTTTATTGTCTGCTCCCCTATGCAAGCCTTTAATAGACTAATAATTTGCAGAATGATAATATTACTTGTGTATTTTTTTTCATTTTAATATTTTGAAACAATAATATAAATTGAAACAAATTGCTTTAATTTTTATGACAGGTACCAGTGTGTTCAAACCTATAGAAGAAAAAAAAAACTTACAGAAAGTATTTACAATTTAATTAAACAAGCCAAATTCGACTGCCCAGTTGAATTGCTTTAATTTAATAGAAGGATAAAATACCTTGTTATTTTTAGCAGGAAATCTAATGATTTGGAATTAGCTGATGTTTTTTGAAAAATTAATGGATAAAATGCTTCTTTAAATGACCTTTAGATGAAAGTGTTAATTCATTAAATTAAATGTCATTCACTTTTCTCAAAAGAATAATTAATTACAGGGTAAAATAATGTTAGAAAATTTAAAGATGGAATTCTTTTCTTGAATGGAAAATCTGCATTTACTTGTGAAAATTGAGTTTTATGGAATAGTATATATATATATATATATATATATATATATATATATATATATATATATATATATATATATATATATATATATATATACTGTGTATGTATATATATATATATATATATATATATATATATATACACACACACAAAAACACACATATATTAAACTTTTCCATCAAATAATTTAATATGATCTTGTAAAGCATTATGCTATATTATATTACTAGGCGATAAGCCTGCCCAGAGGGCAGAGGGCAGAGGGCAGTCTATTTAAAATTACTGAAAAAAATAAACAAAATGATAAAAAAAAATAAACCTAATCTATTACCCCTATAAAAATACTCCCCCCCCCAAAAAAAACACCCCCCTAATCTAACAATAAGATTCCAATAGCCCTTAAAAGGGCCTTTTGTAGGGCATTGCCCTAAACTAAACAGCTCTTTTAACCTAAATAAAGCACCAATTACCCCCTAAAAGTAAACCCACCCACACAACCCCCCAAAATAAAAAAAACTAAGCTAAAAAACCCTAAGCTACCCATTGCCCCTAAATGGACATTTGTATGGGCATTGCCCTTAAAAAGGTAATCAGTTATTTTGCTGCCCATTCAAAAATAAAAAAAATCCCTAATCTAAAAAACAAATCCACTCTAAAAAATAAAGAAAATCCCTAAGTCTAACCCCAAATATGTACTCACAGTTTCTGAAGTCCGGTGGTGAAGGTCTTCTTCCAGCCGGCGATATCTTCATCAAGCATGGGGACATCTTATATTTTCATCCAGAGGGAAGGCGACACGGAGCAGTGGTGACCGTGGATCAGGACCGGTGATCGCGGAGCAGGACCAGCGTGGAGGATCCTCTTCATGCTGTCGCCGCCGTATGCTGAATATTGAATGCAAGGTACCCCATTTAGGTACCTTGCATTCCTATTGGCTGACATTTTGACATAAAACAATAGGATGAGATCTACTGAAATCCTATTGGCTGTTCAAATCAGCCAATAGGATTTCAGTTGCTCTCATCCTATTGGCTGATTTAAAAATTTCAGCCAATAGGAATGCAAGGTACCCCAATATTCAGTGTGTGGCGGTGACAGCATAAAGAGGAACCTCCATGCCGGTCCTGCTTCACGATTGCTGGTCCTGCTCCGCAGTTACCTCCACTCCATGCCGTCTTCCCTCCGGAAGAAGATAGAAAATGTACCCGTGCTGGAAGAAGATGTCACCGCCTGGAAGAAGACCTTCACCGCTGGACTTCAGCAACTATGAGTACCTATTTCGGGATTAGATTTTTTTTTTTAGATTTTAGATAGGGATTTTTTAATTATTTAATGGGCAGCAAAATAGATGATTGCACTTCAATGGGTACCTTAGGTTTTTTTTACTTAGTTTTTTTTTTATTTTGGGTGGTTGTGTGGGTGGGGGGGGGTAGTTTTAGGGGGTAATTGGTACTTTATTTAGGTTAAAAGAGCTGATCACTTTAGGGCAATGTCCTACAAAAGGCCCTTTTAAGGGCTCTTGGTAGTTTAGTGTTAGTGGGTTTTTTTAAGATTAGGGCTTTTATATTTTAATGGGCAGCAAAATAGCTGATTGCCCTTTTAAGGGCAATGCCCATACAAGTGCCCCTTTAGGGGCATTGGGTAGCTTAGGTTTTTTAGACTTATGTTTTTTATTTTGGGGGGGGGGTTGGTTGGGTTGGGGTTTAACTGTAAGGGGGTGCTTTGTAATTTTTTTTGGTAAAATCTGTTTAACTTAGGGCAATGCCCTACAAAAAGCCCTTTTAAGGGCTATTGGTACTTTAGTGTTAGATTAGGGGGTGTTTTTATTTTGGGGGTTTAGATTTTTGTCTTAATACTTTGTGCGGGTGGTTAGTTTTTTTTGTTAATACTTTGTGCGGGTGGTTAGGTGTTTTTTTGTTAATACTTCATGCGGGCGGTTAGGTGTTTTTTGTTAATACTTCGTTGCTGGCACTTAGGTGTTTTTTGTTAATATTTTGTGCGGGCGATTAGGTTTTTGGTTATTATTTTGTGTGGGCGGTTAGGTTTTTTTGTTAATACTTTGTGCGGGTGTTTGTTTTTGTTAATACTTCGTTAAAGGCGGTTAGATTTTTTTGTTAATATTTTGTGTGGGCGGTTAAGTATTTTTGGTTAAATGCTTTGTTTGGCTGCGTACGTAGCCTACGTTCTTTTGGCTGCGCACGCAACTGACGACGGCGATGAACGCGTTACAAATGCTTTTATAGTACAGATATTAAATTATTCACTTATTGTAATGATTGATTGGAAACTCTAGAATTAATGTAATTATTTACATATATATATATATGTATGTGTTTGTGTATGTATGTATATATATATATATATATGTGTTTGTGTATGTATATATGTGTGTGTGTGTATGTGTATGTATACATATATATATATGTGTGTTTGTGTATGTATATATGTGTTAGGGATGGGCGAATGTTTCTAAAAATGAGAAATTTAAAACGAATTTTGATACATTCGTTCGTTCAAATCGAATTTCGAATGTTTATATAACATTCTAACATTCTATTTTCGAATTTTCGTTTTAGAATTTTTTAATAAAATTCGAAAATATTTGTTCGAATAATAGAATGTTTAGCTATGTATTCATTCAATTTCGAAATGTAATATTTTAATTTGAATGTGACCTTCGAATTTGAAATAGTATTTCTAGTCTACAACTGTGTTTAATAAATGTAATATTCAAATTCGAATGCTACATTCGAATTCGAATGTCACATTCAAATTTGAAATAATATTTCTAGTCTAATTCTGTGTTTTATATGTGATATTCGATTCGAATGTGATATTTGATTCGAATGTGACATTCGAATTCGAAATAGTATTTCTATTCTAATACTGTGTTTTATAAATGTAATATTCGAATTCGAATGTGACATTCGAATCGAATGTGATATTAGATTCAAATGCGACATTCGAAATAGTGTTTCTAGTCTACAATTGTGTTTTATAAATGTAACATTCAAATTCAAATGTGACATTCGAAAACTGTAAATAACATTCGAAAATCGATTTTTTAAGAATATTCGTTCTTATCAACATTCTATTATGTAAATCGAATTTCTACAATAACATTTGTTCTAACATTCGAATTTGGATACAAACACATTCGCCCATCCCTAATATATGTGTGTGTGTGTGTTATAAATGATTCCTTTATTGTCTTATGTTAAATAAATACTGTATCTTTTAGTAAAAGTGGTTTCCTTATTTATCTACAAGAGATGACAAAGCTCTTTGTTCAACCGAATATTTACTTCTGATTACTGCAAAAAAATCTTTTTGTTTCATAAAAAACAAAACAAAAAAACACAAAAATACAATAATGTATTATGATCTTAAGAAATTTTTATCAAGACACAGAAACATTTGCTACTATACTGGCTTTTGAAATATTAAAATACTCTTGGCTGGGAATAAACATTTAGTTGCTTTCCTAAAAATCACTGTTACAGAAAACAATCATGGCTGTTCTAATTACCATAGTTTCCCCTCATAGGCAGGTAAGCAACAGGGATCCTACACACACAATCTCATGTGATCATAGATTCATCATCTTTCTATTTATAATACAGAGAATTCTGAATAAACACCCGAGTTCTAAAATTGACATTGTCACAGGCTTATCAAAGAAATAAGTATGCAGAAAGGTACCTTGATAAAGTCATCGGCTTATAAAATATATATATATATATATATATATATATATATATATATATATATATATATATATATATATATATATTGAACAAAGTCTAGCTATGCGCTCTGCCTTACCCTCTTCCTACTTCCTCAATATGGCACAACGGAGCGTGGGGTGATGTCACACGTCCAATTTGCAACTTCAAGTGCTCTGGAAATAGCGTTTTATTCATCCAAAAAACGCTGGAAAATATAGACACGTTACAAAGAATGTCCAGGTACTCCAAGTGCATAAAACATCCAAAATTTATTGTAAATCCATCATAAAAACACAGGTGCATCAGCAGATAAAAACACCGCTTCAGACTGACACTAGTAGTGAAGACAGCTGGACTGGTTTGTAGCAGACATGTTTCGTCGTGCCCTCAGGCACTTGTTCACTGCTCACAGGTGTCCCAGCATTCTCTCCTTTAATTAATAGGTATATTCTTAAAGGTGTATTTACACACTCATTTTGTCTTCACTTTTACATATATACATTAGAGTATGCAATACTACATTTCAATTAGCAAATAGAGGTCAATATTATTCACATATATAGATACATATCGGGGTACAATTAAAAAAGATGGGCAATTAGCAATTTAAGAAGTTTATCCTGCACCAGCCTCCAAATATTTATATTCAATTTATTTATTTGATAAATACCCTCCATATTAGGAAATAATAAAACCTATATCACTCAGCAAGGGGCTAAACACACAGATCAATGTCTCTTCTGAAATTTAAGCCATGTGGAATAGTAGTATTTAAGGTGAAGGTCCAAAATATTTCTCTTGTACCCAATTTTGCCTCTCTATCTCCACCTCTCTTCTACATCGGTACATGGTCTATTGCTTGAACTGTTAATAAATTAGGGTCCGAGTTATGGATCTCCCTGAAATGTCTTGCTATGGGGGTATCAGGCTCAATATCCTCTATTGACCTGACATGGGCTAGGAACCTATCTTTTAGGGATCTCTTAGTTTTTCCTATGTACTGCTTAAAGCACCCCCTACAAATCAATAGATATATTACATGTGTTGTGTTGCAATTTATACAAAAATTAATTTTATGAATTTTTTGAGTATATGAGGAAACAAAACAATCTCCTTCTGTTACATAATTATTTTTATCTGCTGATGCACCTGTGTTTTTATGATGGATTTACAATAAATTTTGGATGTTTTATGCACTTGGAGTACCTGGACATTCTTTTTAACGTATATATATATATATATATATATATATATATATACACACACACTCAAAAAGAACTATATATATATATATATATATATATATATATATATATATATATATATATATATATATATATATGTATATATATATATATATATATATATATATATATATATATATATATATATGTATATATATATATATATATATATATATATATATATATATATATATATACATACATACTGTATACTCAAAACAACCAAACTTTGCTGAATCTTAAAGGGACACTGAACCAAAAATGTTTCTTTTGTGATTCAGATAGAGCATGACATTTTTAGCAACTTTCAAATTTACTCCTATTAACAAATTTTCTTCATTCTCTTGGTATCTTTATTTGAAATGCAAGAATGTAAGTTTAGATGCCGGCCCATTTTTGGTGAACAACCTGGGTTGTCCTTGCTGATTGGTGGAAAAATTAATCCACCAATAAAACTTGCTATCCAGAGTTCTGAACCAAAAAAAAAAACTTAGATGCCTTATTTTTCAAATAAAGATAGCAAGAGAATAAAGAAAAAATGATAATATGAGTAAATTAGAAAGTTGCTTAAAATGGCATGCTCTATCTGAATCACAAAAGAAAAAAAATGGGTTCAGTGTCCCTTTAACTAGACATTTATAGCCAATAACCCATCATTAACTCATTGATGCAGTGGGGGTAATGCAGAAAAATAGTGAGAGTATGATTTAGTTAATCACTGGGGACCTAAATAAGATCATAAACCAATAAATACCTGTAATTTAAATATAGCAGCTCTTAATATCCTATCACATATTGCATGTGTTAACATTGTTCAAATATATAGATGTGGGTCTTTTATCATCCAAATATGTATCAGGTTTTATTTATTGTTGAAGTGATGTTCTTTCATGCGTACATGTTTTCATGGATTTTTACATGTCTCTGATGATGATATACTGACGGGTTTCACTTGCTGCTTTCTCAAAAATAGCCTATCTTTGAGAAAGCAGCAAGCGAAACGCGTCAGATGGCATGCTGGCTGGGACACAGCTTGATGTAATTGTGAGTGCACTTACTATATACAAATATATATGATTTTAAATATAAGCAATAAAGATTGAACTTTTTAATATGTTAATGTCCTCGGATCTGTAAGATCTTCAACCATATTGTGTTGCAGTTGATCCAGACATGTAATTTGTTTGGTGATTATGAGTGGCTTAGGATTGGACCATAGAAGATTTATTCAGTAAAATAGTGGATATATGTGTGCTCCTACAAAGCAGTAGAACTCCTTAACTTTATTCCTGCCACAACCCTTGTTGATTGTCCTGTGTTGTTATCTTCTGTACCACCCTGAAAAACCTTTTTCTGTGAGTGACCACCAGTTTTAAATCTCTCCACACCACTCGTGCTACTGCTACAAGTATCACTCTCTCTCAAATTTCTCCTTTCTTAATGTCCCTGTCTCCAGTTAGACCTCGCTCAATCGGGCTAGTAAGCCACTTATATACTCTATGTTCGGTATAATCAGAATTAACCTTGGCAAAAAATCCTCTCTTAATATTACCAAATTGGATTGCTCAAATTTCTTTATCCTTTACCTAAATGCTGCCAGTTCCCTACCCCTTCCTTCACCTTAATTAACATAAGATTTTAAAAGCACATATTACATATAGTACAATAATTCAGTCAAAATTCTGGATTACTTTTTCCAGTTGTGGTAAATATTATTAATACGAAAGCCTCTGGGTATTCTCTTAAAAGGATATGAAACTCAAAATGTTTCTTTCATGATTCAGATAGAGCATGCAATTTTAAACAACTTTCTAATTTACTTCTATTATCAAGTTTTCTTAGTTCTCTTGGTATTGTTTGTTGAAAAGCAGGGACCGATGCTTAGGAGCCGGCACATTTCTGGAGCACTATATGGTAGCAGTTTTGCAAGAATGTCATCCATTTGCAAGAACACTAGATGGTAGCACTATTTTCTGACATTTAGTTTTCCAAATGTCTACCTAGGTATCTCTTCAACACAGAATGTCATGCAAATGAAGTAATTTGATAATAGAAGTACATTGGGAATTTTTTAAAGTGAAATGCTCTGTCTGAATCACGAAATATTTTTTTTTTTGTGTTTTATATCCCTTTTTCTCTATGATATTCAGACAAAGTGACTCTATGTAACTCCAGCTCAACTTCCTTCTTCTTTAAATATATGTCACTGGGGCGATTGGAACCATCTGCTTCACTTAAAAGGATATGAAACCCAAATTCTTTCTTTCATGAATTAGATAGGGCATGCAATTTTAAGCAACTTTCTAATTGACTCCTATTATTATTTTCTCTTTATTCTCTTGCTATCTTTATTTGAAAAAGCAGGTATCTAAGCTAACGAGCCAGACCATTTTTGGTTTAGAACCCTGGATAGCGCTTGCTGATTGGTGGGTACATTTAGTAAACAAAATCTGCTCTGTCTCCTCATCGGTCAGAGATAAGGTCTCTGTATAATTCACTGTATTCCCAGAATTTAACAAGAAAATCTTCAATGCCAAAGTCAATTTCTTTAAGCGTTTTCCACGTACCAATAACAGAAAACACAATAAGGGTGCTAATGGAAATTAAATAACACAGTTATACTCACCGCTGCACATCCTCTTGTGTAGTGCAAAGTCTGTGTATAATACAGCAAATCAATTACTCGCACCCCAGAGGCAGAACCACAACTGGTGCCGCAGGTATAGTAGCACCAGGACCCAAGTGCTGGGGGCCCAAAGCAGCTAGTCCATACATAGGTGGATGCAGAATGTGTACAATCCTAATGCAGGGGAGCCTTTTATTTGTGCAGGTTATCTATCTATCATCTATTGACCTATCTATCTATCTATCTATCTATCTATCTATCTATCTATCTATCTATCTATCTATCTATCTATCATCTATCTATCTAACTATCTGTATGTCTATCTGTCTATCTATCCTCAAAATCATTATACAGAACAGCATGTATATTATTACTATTGCTTACTACTGAGGTATCTTTGGGGACCCAAAAAACATTTGCCCCAGGGCCCTCTGTTAGGTCAGCTACTGTCATACTCAGCATCCTTATGTAATAAAGTGGTTTTATTAAAGTTGTAGGTCCCAACGTTTTGGTCCTGGAAGCCCTGAAACATAAATAAAGGCATGTGGGTGCTAAGTACATCAACAGGACCAGTAACATTCACAAAAATAACACACATCAAGCATGACTTAACTCAGGGGCAACCATACTGATCATTCATATATTCTTAATTATATTCTCAATTTGTATCTTAACTAAATAATATTCTTTCTGACCTACTATTTGACCAATGAACCAGTAGTAAAAAAAAAAAAAAAAAAAATGAAATTTAGGAAAAAAATAGTGAAATTAATATAATCCAATTAATTTAGGAAAGGAGACTCCTTTTTTAAAACTGTGTCACCCTTGTTTTATATATATATATATATATATATATATATATATATATATATATATATATATATATATATATATATATATATATATATATATATATATATATATATATAAAATAATAAGAAGAATACACACACATACATAAACTATATATATATTGTAATATGAGTTATAATATTTTTTTTATACATTTTCTTTTATATGGGTTATAATTTCTTTATTCCTGTTGGTCGTAATCAGTCTATTTTGAATGTACCTGTGTTTTCACTGTATACAGTATGTGGCCTTATTGAAATATGATAGGGGAACATATCTATTTTATCTTAAAATAGTTTCAAGATCACAGACTGCTGGGAAGATGAAGTTGAATTGTTTACTCTAGGATGTAAACCTGATGTCTCTTCTAATGTCCCATGGATTCATTTTACGTGACACTACTTGATATATGGTATACATTTACAACCACTCGCTAGCTTTTGATCAGACGTTTAATATACAAACAGTCACAAGCAGATTTTATTGCATCAGACAGCTGCGTCCTTATTTATCATTATTTGACTCTGCAAAGGTAGAGCACTTCTATTCCCCCAGGATATTTTAATAAATTTAAAGTAAAAATTCCCTTGAAATTGAGAGGAAACTGCAACCTTTATTTTACTGCAGTAAACCCAAATGTGATGGAAGCTGAATTTAGTTAAAGAGACAGTAAGCATACCTTTTAAAAAGCCATTTGTACTAGATATATGCATTGCACATTTCATGCCTTAAGGGGATACTGAACCCAAATTCTTTCTTTCATGATTCAGATAGAGAATGGTACTTTAAGCATCTTTCTAATTTACTCCTATTATCAATTTTTCTTCATTTTCTTGGTATTTTTATTCGAAAAAGTGGAAATGTAAGCATAGGAGACAGCCCATTTTTGGTTCAGCGCCCAGGATAGCGCTTGCTGATTGGTGGGTACATTTAGGGGGTTATTTATCAAGCTGAGGCGGACAGGGACGCATATATGCGCCCCTGTCCGCCGCAGCTCGCCTCTGGTGGTCTGAATTCTCCTGGAGGAATTCAGCTTTGCACACGAGCGCTATTTTACGACTCCGTGCAATCCTGCTCACTGCCCGCGCACAGCCAATCATGCACGAACAGGAGCTGTCAATCTCTCCGGTCAGAAAAGACTGGGGAGATTGAATTTCGCCAAAGAAGAGGTGGCGAAGAGGTTAACAAAGCTGCGGTCTGATGACCGCTGCTTGTTAAATACGGTGTGCAGGTTCTCGTGTGAAAACCTGCAGCCATAAGGGCTCAAAGGCTGGTGAAATCCTTTGATAAATCGACCCCTTAGCCACTAATCAGCAAGAACTACCCAGGTGCTAAAAAAAAGATGGGCCGGATCCTATGCTTATATTCCAGCTTTTTCAAATAAAGATACTAAAAGAACAAAAAAAATCATAATAGGAGTAAGTTAGAAAGTTGCTTAAAATTGCATAATCTATCTGAATCATGAAAGAAAAAATGTGGGTTCAGAATCCCTTTAAATGTTTGATTAAAATAAAGCAAATAAGTTCTTAACTTAGGGGAGAGTCAGCTAGCCTTAAAATTCCTTTATTTTTATTTTTAGAGTATTTTTAGGTTTAGCCAATAATATTGTTCCGTATACATCGAAGGTGTGCATGTTAGTTTTAGTCTGTCCCCCAAACTTTGCTGAGCAGACATGGTGCGCATGCGCTGTTCCTTATTCCTGTGCTCGCTGCATCAGTTGCACTCTCTACAACAGGAAGATAAGGGTGAGGGGAGCCTTCATGTGGGCTGCAATGCTCACTCATTAAATACTGCCCCAAAAGGTGTGGCTTAGGGAGGTGGGTTACTTATGAATCAGTAACATATCTGTGGAAATGCAGTAATTATAAAAATGAATTATGTGACAAGAAAACAATTTTTTAGTGAATCAAATAGAGCATACAATTTCAAACAACTTTTTAATGTACTTCTATTATGAAATTTGCTTCGCTCTTTTGGTATCCTTTGTACACTGCTGGGAGCTAGCTGAATACATTGGGTGAGCCAATAACAAGTGGCATATATGTGAAGCCACCTACCAGCAGCTAGCTCCAAGTAGAGCATTGCTGATTTTGAGTCTACCTAGGTATGTTTTTCAACAAAGGATCTCAAAGGGTCACTCAAGTCAAAATTAAACTTTCATTATTCAGATAGAGCAGCAATTTTAAACAACTTTCCAATTTACTTCCATTCACAGTCTTTTTATATTTAAACTTTTTGAGTTACTAGCTCCTACTGAGCATGTGCAAGAATTCCCAGAATAAGCGTGTATTCATTTGTGATTGGCTGATGGCTGTCACATGGTACGTGTATGCATTTGTGATTGGCTGATGGCTGTCACATGGTACAGGGGGAGTGGAAATATACATAACTTTTAAAATTGTCAGAAAAAAAATCTGAAGTTTTGAAGTTTAGACAAAGTGCAATTGCATTGTCTTGTTATCTTGCATTTGTTGATTATGCAAATCTACTGTGTTAACTGGTCCTTTAACTTTACTGACCCTTTAAAATAATTCTTTAAAAATATTATTTATTTGTGGCATTCAGAAAACTTTTGTTTACTGATTCATTCACATGTTAAATATAATAATGTAACCAAACTGTTATATTTGAACTAAAAAAATACAAATGGAATACTTAAAACAATAAAAGCTTTAGAAATCCACCTAGACCTAACTGGTTGGAATAATGATTATGGAAAAAAATCCAAATCCCCTGAACCTAACTGTCAAAATTTAATACATTTGAATTATTATTTTTTTTTTATTATTTATTATTTTATTATTATTTTTTTTATTTTTTTTAATATTTTTTAATGTTTTAACAGTTTTTAAGCCAAACATTATCTCATTTTTATACCCTGCCATTAATATTTCTGATTTCAGTTACCCCATATAGAAAAAAATAAAAAAATATTTAACCTTTTAAGGACAAAGGTATTTTCAGTTTCCTGTGTAAGTGACAGAGGCAATTTTGTCATTGGTTTTACCATAATTAGTTGTGGTGTGGAGAAACAGCGCAAAAATTGATTAAAACTCTATAGAGAAAAACTGAATATTCGTGAGAAAAACTCTAAACTCAAAAGTAATTGTAATAAGCAAATAATTTAGATGGAATTTGAAAGAGAATTATATCTAGTTATGTGAATCCGAAGTATTTCTAGGATGAATTTAAAACTAGTCTAAAGCTATGTACGCCTAGTGGTAAAACCTCTGTGTATAGATACAATGTTGTACTATAAACGTAAAGCTTACTTTATTAGATACTCCAAAGTGCATTTATTGTTTTAAAACCACATAGTCAAACAATATAAGTATTTATATTTACTTTGAATAATGTAGATAAAAAACGGTCGGCCGACCTAATAAGCTAAGAATGCTCTGCACTACTGGTTAAACAAAATGTCCTGAATCCATATGTTTTATGAAAAATCCGTATGTTAGTTCAGTTAATGGTATACAGTTATATAAAACCAGTTTCAGTAGTCTGTATATTTGTATTGGTCTTTTTAAAAAATTAAAATAACAGAGTTTAGTCCATATTTGTATATCCGTTAAGGCAAAAAGGAAGTATCCGTGTTTTTGTATGCCCGTACAATTCTCTTTCAAATTCCATCTAAATTATTTGCTTATTTTTTTAGTTTTGATTTTTTTCTCACGAATATTCAGTTTTTCTCTATAGAGGTTTAAAGGGACAGTAAACCTAAAAAATAATGTTATATAATTCTGCACATAGTGCAGAATTATATAACATTATTTTAGTGCTATAGTTATAAAAGCCTTTTTTCCCTTTTAATATTTAAAAAATATGCCGCTTTTACAGACTCGCTCTCTGCTGAGCGGGTCTGTTTTTTTTACTCAGCGCATCGGGCCAGCTGTATAGTCACAGCCCGGCCCGACCACGCCATAAGACTAAGTGCAGCTCGCTCCTGCTCTGTCTGACAGCAGGAGCGGGTCTGTAAAAGCGGCATATTTTTTAAATATTAAAAGGGAAAAAAGGCTTTTATAACTATAGCACTAAAATAATGTTATATAAACTATGTGCAGAATTATATAACATTATTTTTAGGTTTACTAACACTTTAAGCAATTTTTGCGCTGTTTCTCCACACCACAACTTCTTTTTCTGCTTACCATATCTGATATCTCAGGGGGAGTATCATAGGAGAATCAGCTTACCTCTAACACATAGCAGCGCAAGAAAGAATTTTAAACTCTACTCTTTTCACCATAATTAGTCCCCACCGTTTTGGTGACGTCACAGCATTCTCCTACGTTTGTTTCACCAATTACTTCCTGGCTTTGTCAAAAACCACAAATCAAGAGACATTGTTTGTTCAAATGGTCCATATTAGCGGAGGTTTTTGCCTTGGTATTGTCTCTCATGTAAGCCTGGTGATATCACTTTTTAAATAAAATTGTTTTAATACGATTCATTCCAGTTCCACTTCTATGTCTCCATTTGGAGTCTCAAGAGTTTATATCTAGAGCTTGATTTTAATCTCTGGAGTATGTGAGTACACTTACGGCTTATTTCTTATGCCATAGTGTTTTACAGAACTTCACTCTTTGCAGTTTTTTCTTTTTGGGAGGTGACATATTTTCAACCTACAAGCAACTCTATTTGTGGGACTTATTAACCCAGTTTCTATTATATATCCTTTTTTGCAAAATCACGTTGTTTTGAGTTACATATATATATACACATATAAACACATGAATATCTATGTACACACATATAGATAAACATACAAATATAAACACATAAATACATATGTACACACATATAGACATATATACAAATACAAACACAAAAATACATACAGGGAGTGCAGAATTATTAGGCAAATGAGTATTTTGACCACATCATCCTCTTTATGCATGTTGTCTTACTCCAAGCTGTATAGGCTCGAAAGCCTACTACCAATTAAGCATATTAGGTGATGTGCATCTCTGTAATGAGAAGGGGTGTGGTCTAATGACATCAACACCCTATATCAGGTGTGTATAATTATTAGGCAACTTCCTTTCCTTTGGCAAAATGGGTCAAAAGAAGGACTTGACAGGCTCAGAAAAGTCAAAAATAGTGAGATATCTTGCAGAGGGATTCAGCACTCTTAAAATTGCAAAGCTTCTGAAGCGTGATCATCGAACAATCAAGAGTTTCATTCAAAATAGTCAACAGGGTCGCAAGAAGCGTGTGGAAAAACCAAGGCGCAAAATAACTGCCCATGAACTGAGAAAAGTCAAGCGTGCAGCTGCCAAGATGCCACTTGCCACCAGTTTGGCTGCAACATCACTGGAGTGCCCAAAAGCACAAGGTGTGCAATACTCAGAGACATGGCCAAGGTAAGAAAGGCTGAAAGACGACCACCACTGAACAAGACACACAAGCTGAAACGTCAAGACTGGGCCAAGAAATATCTCAAGACTTATTTTTCTAAGGTTTTATGGACTGATGAAATGAGAGTGAGTCTTGATGGGCCAGATGGATGGGCCCGTGGCTGGATTGGTAAAGGGCAGAGAGCGCAAGTCCGACTCAGACACCAGCAAGGTGGAGGTGGAGCACTGGTTTGGGCTGGTATCATCAAAGATGAGCTTGTGGGGCCTTTTCGGGTTGAGGATGGAGTCAAGCTCAACTCCCAGTCCTACTGCCAGTTTCTGGAAGACACCTTCTTCAAGCAGTGGTACAGGAAGAAGTCTGCATCCTTCAAGAAAAACATGATTTTCATGCAGGACAATGCTCCATCACACACATCCAAGTACTCCACAGCGTGGCTGGCAAGAAAGGGTATAAAAGAAGAAAATCTAATGACATGGCCTCCTTGTTCACCTGATCTGAACCCCATTGAGAACCTGTGGTCCATCATCAAATGTGAGATTTACAAGGAGGGAAAACAGTACACCTCTCTGAACAGTATCTGGGAGGCTGTGGTTGCTGCTGCACGCAATGTTGATGGTGAACAGATCAAAACACTGACAGAATCCATGGATGGCAGGCTTTTGAGTGTCCTTGCAAAGAAAGGTGGCTATATTGGTCACTGATTTGTTTTTGTTTTGTTTTTGAATGTCAGAAATGTATATTTGTGAATGTTGAGATGTTATATTGGTTTCACTGGTAAAAATAAATAATTGAAATGGGTATATATTTGTTTTTTGTTAAGTTGCCTAATAATTATGCACAGTAATAGTCACCTGCACACACAGATATCCCCCTAAAATAGCTATAACTAAAAACAAACTAAAAACTACTTCCAAAACTATTCAGCTCTGATATTAATGAGTTTTTTGGGTTCATTGAGAACATGGTTGTTGTTCAATAATAAAATTAATCCTCAAAAATACAACTTGCCTAATAATTCTGCACTCCCTGTATGTACACAAATGTAATCATATATACAATTATAAACACATAAATACATATGTACACACATATAGACATATATACAAATATAAACTCATAAATACATATGTACACACATATAGACATATATACAAATATAAACACATAAATACATATGTTCACACATATAGACATATATACAAATATAAACTCAGAAATACATATGTACACACATATAGACATATATACAAATATAAACACATAAATACATATGTACACACATATAGACATATATACAAATATAAACACATAAATACATATGTACACACATATAGACATATATACAAATATAAACACATAAATACATATGTACACACATATAGACATATATACAAATATAAACACATAAATACATATGTATACACATATAGACATATATACACATATAAACACATAAATACATATGTATACACATATAGACATATATACACATATAAACACATAAATACATATGTATACACATATAGACATATATACACATATAAACACATAAATACATATGTATACACATATAGACATATATACACATATAAACACATAAATACATATGTATACACATATAGACATATATACACATATAAACACATAAATACATATGTACACACATATAGACATATATACAAATATAAACACATAAATACATATGTACACACATATAGACATATATACAAATATAAACACATAAATACATATGTACACACATATAGACATATATACAAATATAAACACATAAATACATATGTACACACATATAGACATATATACAAATATAAACACATAAATACATATGTACACACATATAGACATATATACAAATATAAACACATAAATACATATGTATACACATATAGACATATATACAAATATAAACACATAAATACATATGTACACACATATAGACATATATACAAATATAAACACATAAATACATATGTACACACATATAGACATATATACAAATATAAACACATAAATACATATGTATACACATATAGACATATATACACATATAAACACATAAATACATATGTACACACATATAGACATATATACACATATATACACATAAATACATATGTACACACATATAGACATATATATAAGTGCATTAGAGCCCTTTGCCATTAAGTAGATGAAAACATGATAAAACATATATATGCAATATTCATATTTAATAAAGATTTTAACTATGTATTTACTGTAAATATGTCACATTTGCTAATGCGAATATGCTATGTTGTTTTGGGATGGGTGTTTTTTTTAACAATTATATTTTCTACATTGAATTATTTGGGGAATGCGAAAATGTTATCGTGTTTGCACGATCTTGGGTGTTATTTTCTTTTCTACTTTTTTTTTCTCAATTGATTTCTATAGGGGAATACATGCACGTGCATGTGAAAAATTAAGTTAGGATTTTTGTGTGGGTTACCGCTTTTTGCAAAATACGTTTTTTTATAGTAATAGAAATACGATACGATTAGCACAAAATGCTGATCTCTAACGAGTTTTCACGATCGCAATAAAAATCCTGCGCCACTTGTAATCTAGCCCTTCATATATAATATTGTACTGTTTATTCAAATAATAATGATGTATTTTTTATTATTAAATATATTTCTATATATATCTATACCTATATATCTATAGGAATAGATATATAGCTATAAATATATACAGATATATACAGAAATGTCATAAATAGAAAGAGAAAAGCGCTCAACCTGGGAACGAACAAAAGCATAATAGCTTAATCTATGGTGAGTTACCACCCAAGAAGCAGCCTCTTTTTGCTCAACATGTGTCTTTCACAGAGAAGAACTTTCCTGAAGCATATCAGTCTGATCCTGACTTCACAGTACAGTCCAGCCCCGAAATACCAGGCAATCCCTCTCTGAACAAGAGAAACAGCAAAACCCCAGACGTACGTTTCGGCCTATTGTGGGCCTCATCAATTAGGTGCAGCCATATCCCTCTAGGCACACTGAGCAACGGGTCCACGTCTGGATTCCTGCATCACACTTAGGGAGACTTCCCCAAGTGTCATATTTGGCATAAATAAAATTAGAGAAGCGTTCAACCTGGGAACGAACAAAAGCATAATAGCTTGTTCTATGGCTAGTTACCACCCAAGAAGCAGCCTCTTTTTGCCCAATATGTGCCTTTCACAGAGAAGAACTTTCCTGAAGCATATCAGTCTGATCCTGACTTCACAGTACAGTCCAGCCCCGAAATACTAGGCAATCCCTCTCTGAACGAGAGAAACAGCAAAACCCCAGACGTACTTTTCAGCCTATTGTGGGCCTCGTCAGTGAGGTGCAGCCATATCCCTCTAGGCACACTGAGCAACGGGTCCACGTCTGGATTCCTGCATTATACTTAGGGAGACTTCCCCAAGTGTCATATTTGGCATAAATAAAATTAGAGAAGCGTTCAACCTGGGAACGAACAAAAGCATAATAGCTTGTTCTATGGCTAGTTACCACCCAAGAAGCAGCCTCTTTTTGCTCAACATGTGCCTTTCACAGAGAAGAAGTTTCCTGAAGCATATTAGTCTGATCCTGACTTCACAGTACAGTCCAGCCCCAAAATACCAAGCAATCCCTCTCTGAGCGAGAGAAACAGCAAAACCCCAGACGTACGTTTCAGCCTATTGTGGGCCTCGTCAGTGAGGTGCAGCCATATCCCTCTAGGCACACTGAGCAACCGGTCCACGTCTGGATTCCCACGTCACACTTAGGGAGACTTCCCTAAGTGTCATAATTGGCATAAATAAAAAGAGAGAGGACTGCTCAACCTGGGAATCCCTCTCTGAACGTTCAGAGAGGGATTGCCTGGTATTTTGGGGCTGGACTGTACTGTGAAGTCAGGATCAGACTGATATGCTTCAGGAAAGTTTTTCTCTGTAAAAGGCACATATTGGGCAAAAAGAGGCTGCTTCTTGGGTGGTAACTAGCCATAGAACAAGCTATTATGCTATTGTTCGTTCCCAGGTTGAGCGCTTCTCTCTTTTTATTTATGCAAATTATCACACTTGGGGAAGTCTCCCTAAGTGTGATGCGGAAATCCAGACGTGGACCCGTTGCTCAGTGTGCCTAGAGGGATATGGCTGCACCTCACTGACGAGGTCCACAATAGGCTGAAACGTACGTCTGGGGTTTTGCTGTTTCTCTCGTTCAGAGAGGGATTGCCTGGTATTTCGGGGCTGGACTGTACTGTGAAGTCAGGATCAGACTGATATGCTTCAGGAAAGTTCTTCTCTGTGAAAGGCACATGTTGGGCAAAAAGAGGCTGCTTCTTGGTGGTAACTAGCCATAGAACAAGCTATTATGCTATTGTTCGTTCCCAGGTTGAGCACTCTTCTCTTTTTATTTATATATACAGAAATCTGTTTTTAAGAATAAATAGAACATATTCTGCTATATGAAGAACATTGGAATGTGAAATTTTAATATTTCATGTCGGGTTGGTGCTCTTAAATATATACAGGATTTTTTAATACGTTTTCTCTCTCCATTGACTATGGGAGAAGAATGCATCGCAATATTTGCGTGCATCAGGTTTCCGCTCGTGCGCAAACTTTTTATTTGTAATACGATTAGACTCTCACTAGAAGCCTCAGTCTAACGAAATTAACACGCGAGCGAGAGTGATAATTTGTGCTCCACTAAAAATGTAGCCCAATATCGGAATAACTGTGCAAGAAGGCAAAAAGGAAGTCACACAAGCTTTATAGCAGAAGCTTGCTACATAACTGTAACGTTGCATAGCATCCTGATGAGTATATATCATCTCACCAAGAGGTGAAGAATAACTGCATAAATCAAGACTAGCACAGCCAAGATAAAGTTGTCTTCCATGAGCCTCTACTCAAATAAAAGCATATTTATTCACACCAGGTGATCACTATTACCACATTGATCATTTGGATAATAAAACCTACAAAGAGACTTTATTTTAAAGAGGGGCTTTTGAGCTTTAAAAAAGTGACCCTGTAAATTTGTGATGACTTGTTAAAAATTGCAGAGACTTCCAGCCTGCAAAAAGTGTGTTATTTAATTTAATTAAAAAAAGATTTAACTGTATATCCTAATTCACAAACTGTTTTTAAAGAGAATGTAAATGCCTTTCAGAAGGTATTTCTTGGGGACTTCTGAGCCTTAAGAGAACTGAAAATGGGGGTTTCAAACTCCCTCCAATCCGGTTCCTTAGCAGGCCAGCACTTTTGGGTTTCTGGGCTTAGTTACGTCACTGGCATCCCCTGCTCAGCTACCTCCCAGCTAGCGTTAAATGTGTGTGGGAGGGTGCAATCAGCTCTGCAAGTGCCCCCACCCCAGGATGACAACACATGATCAAACATGCATTGTGCAGATAACAACCAAATTGGTTTCCTCATAATGTGTTACCAATGACTTGCAGGTTAATAAATACATAAGAAATTGTTCATTTATGTTCATTTTTGTATTTGAATTAAACAGTTTTTGCTCATTGAGATCCCAGCCTCATTATCTTGACTCTCTCTGATAGCAGATGTTAAAGGGACACTGAACCCAATTTTTTTCTTTTGTGATTCAGATAGAGCATGCAATTTTAAGCAACTTTCTAATTTACTCCTATTATCAAAATGTCTTCATTCTCTTGGTATCTTTATTTGAAATGCAAGAATGTAAGTTTAGATGCCGGCCCATTTTTGGTGAACAACCTGGGTTGTTCTTGCTGATTGGTGGATAAATTCATCCACCAATGAACAAGTGCTTTCCAGGGTTCTGAACCAAACAAATAACTTAGATGCCTTCTTTTTCAAATAAAGATAGCAAGAGAACAAGAGAAATTGATAATAGGAGTAAATTAGAAAGTTGCTTAAAATTACATGCTCTATCTGAATCACTTAAGAAAACATTTGGGTTCAGTGTCCCTTTAATTGATTGTATTCCAAGCCCTGGTAGGCTGATTTCTGTGACTTGTTTGCATATATTTTCTATAGAGAATACTGCAGTATTCATATTTTAGGTATAGGTGGTGTTTTCAATAAGCTTTTTCAAATGACAAAATAAAGGTGAAGAAGGTGTAAACAATTTAATACACTCCAGCAGAAAAAAATTGATCATTGGCAACACATCACAGGGGAGATAATGTACAGTATAATATCCCTTTACCTAGAATCAAAATGTCAGATAACAGATATCTACAAGTGTGCAGAGTTTAGAAATGAATAACATATAATACACATTGCATGTTTAGAGATTAAAACCTAATATTTTTCTTTTGTAATTAAGGCAGAGCATACAAAAATCTTCCAATTTACTTATAATATACAATTTGCTTCATTCCCATGTTATTCTTTGTAAAAGAGATAACCTAGGTAGCTGTCTGGTGCACTACATGACAAGAAATAGTGCTGCCCTATAGTGCTCATGCTTATAGATACTATTCTTGCAAAACTGCTGCCATATAGTGATCCAGACTCGTGCACACTTCTGAGCTTACATCCATGCTTTTCAACAAAAGATATCAAGAGTTCAAAGAAAATGTTTTAATAGAAGTCAATTACAAATAGCAAGATTACAATTTGAGCGGTACGGCTATATCGCTGAAAAAATGACCATTGCACGCGGAATGGCGGGTGACCCGTATTACAAGTCGCGGCGGTATGGCTAAACCGCTAGCATTTTATCCTATACCGCAACTCTCCATTCCACACTCAAAAAATGGCTTTTGAGTGTGGAATTTTCCGGATCTCCTGTATTACAAGTTTTTCGGTCAGGCTATTATGCTAGCGTTATAGATTATACCGCAGTGATCCATTCCGCGATAAAACACCAGTAGTTATGGGTTTTGCGAAACAAAAATGTTTGATAAAACTCATAACAAAAATGTTACAAAGTACACAAACACCCATAAACTACACTATTAAACCCTAAACCGCCATCCCCCCACATCGCAAATACTTTATTAAACTTATTAACCCCTAATCTGCCGCCCACCCACATCACCAACAGTAAATTAAAGTATTAACCCCTAAACCGCCGACCCCCCACATCGCCAAAACTAAATAAACCGATTAATCCCTTAACCGCCGGCCCCCCTACATCGCAACTTCAGGGCAATGCCCTACAAAGGGCCCTTTTAAGGACTATTGGTAGTTTTTGTTTGATTAGGGGGTGTTTTTATTTTGGGGTGGCTTTTTTCTTTTTATAGGGATATTAGATTAGGTTGAATGTTTATTATTTTGGATAATTTTGTTTATTATTTTTTGTAATCTTAGATATTTTTTATTTTATTAGGTTTAGTTAAAGCTTAGATTTTATTTTATTTCACAGGTAAGTTTTTTTTTTATTTAAAGTTAGTTATATTGTAACTTTAGGTTAAAGTTAAGGGGTGTTAGGTTTAGGGGTCAATAGTTTAATTTAGTGTGTTGCGATGTGGAGGGCCGGCGGTTTAGAGGTTAATGGGTTTATTTAGGTGTTAGCGATGCAGGTGTGCAGCGGATTAAGGGTTAATAATTTTAATTACAGTCGGCAATGTCGGGGGGGGGGGGGGCAGATTAGGGGTATTTAGACTAGGGTTTTATGTTAGGGTGTTAGGTTTTTATGTAACCTTCTTGTCCCCATAGACCTCAATGGAGATTGTGTTATAGTGATCTCCATTCCGCAATCGCATGTGTTTTTTCTAACACTTTCTCTCCATTGATGTCTATGGGGGAAAACGTGCACGAGCACGTCAAGTCAGGCCTTGGCTTTTGTGCGGTATGGAGCTTAATGCACCATAACGCACAACAAAAGAAGGTTTTTCTGTAACTTGTAATGGCAACGCTATGGAAAGTGCGATACCGCTAAATATTTAGCGTTATTTATGCACCGGGTTTAGCGCACCACTTGTAATCTTGCGTAAAGTTGTTTAAAATTCCATGCTCTATCTGAACCATGAAAGTAAAAAATATTGGGTTCCATGTCTCTTTAAATGATCTTTGGCTTGTGTGGGTATAGCCTTCTGGTAGGTAGGGGCAAGACTTCCCATGCACATAAAAAAAAAAAGAAAAAGTAATTTTATTCTGGAAAAATGTACCAAAGAAAAATATATAATGTAACAGCCCTTTAAGAAAAGCATTGCTTTCTAAAAGACACTCCTTGGAAGGTGAAAGAATGAAGAGAATGGATTTATAAAATGAACCTATCAGACTATCTTGTGATTTAGTGGAGGATAATTCAGGAAGAGATATCACTGACCAGTAAAATGAATGATAGATCTCATGGAACATAAAAGAATAAATCAAATACAAAATACTAACTTTTTTCTTTCTTGCTGACACATATCCATGGCATCTGCACATCTGCTTCTCTATGGTATAAACCTAACTGATAGTCTGTAGTGGTATTAGTTTTTTATCCTTTCAGGTTCAGTCATACAAGATGGTGATTCACAAATCATTTTAAGATTTGGATTTCTTGAGTGACGAATTGTATAAATGTTTGATGGATTATACCAAAGCTTTTTGATTCATAACAGATTAAAAAGCAAAAGGCTATAGGATTCTTTAGGCTACAATCACATGTTTAGCAATCAGATAGGGTTATGAATCTCTGAATATGTGTTTTGTGCATGTTGAGAAAAAGATGAAGTAAATAAACAGCATTGTTATAAGACCATAAAAATGTGTTGCACGAACTGAAGTATTATCAAGTGTAACAGGGACACTAAACCCACATTTTTTCTTTAATGATTCAGATAGAGCATGCAATTTTAAGCAACTTTCTAATTTACTCCTATTATCAATTTTTTTATGCGTTCTCTTGCTATCTTTATTTAAAAAGCAGGAATGTAAAGCTTAAGAGCCGGTCCATTTTTGGTTGAGAACCTGGGTTATGCTTGCTTATTGGTTTGCTAATTTTATCCACCAATAAGCAAGTGCTATCCAAGGTTCAGAACCTAAAATGGGCTTTCATTTTCTACTTTTTAAATAAAGATAGCAAGAGAACAAAGAAAAATTGATAGTAGGAGTAAATTAGAAAGTTGCTTAAAATGGCATGCTCTATCTGAATCATTACAGAAAAAAATTGGGTTTAGTGTCCCTTTATGGAACAAGAAGTTTAAAGGGACAGTGAACACTGAAATTGTTATCGTTTAAAAAGATAAGTAAAGCCTTTGCTACCCATTCCCCAGGCAAATGAATTGTGTATTACTTAGCAAACTGAAATTTGCATAAAAGGAACATTAAAGGGACATAAAACTAAAAATGTATCTTTCCTGATAAAGCATGCAATTTTAATCAACTTTCCAATTTATTTCTGTTATCTAATTGGCTTCTTTCTCTTGGTACCATGTGTTGTAAAGAAAAATTATGGAGACTCAGGAGCATTAATTTTTGAGAGTTAGTTGCTAATTGGTGGCTGTACGTATATGCTTCTTCTCATTGGCTCACCTGATTTGTTCAGCTAACTCCCAGTAGTGCATTGCTAATCCTTCAAAAAACAATACCAAGCAAACAAAGCAAATTAGATAAAGGGCTAGATTACAAGTGGAGTGCTAACTCCGTTAGAGCTCCACCCCACCTCAGGTTTAAATGCAGGCGCTGCAGGTAACCACCGTTTTTACAGAAATCACCTGCAACGTACAGGGGCAGAAGACCTCTCATTTGAAAGGGTCTCTTGCCCCTTTAGACCAAACAGGGGGAGAAAGGGGCTCTGTTAGAGCCCCTCCCCCTCAAATGAAAAACTATTTTCAATACTGCTGCAGGTAATTGCCTTTTTTACAGCAATCACTTGCAAATTAGAGGGGCATGCAACCCCTCATTTAAAAGGGCAGATTCCCCTCTTTCAACTAGGGACTTAGATATTGGCTTCAAAAACCTCTTCCCCAGCCCCCTGACTAGCTGTCTCTTACTTGCAGTTTTGGCAGCTAGCCACGCCCCACTGTGACATCGCCATGGGCTCAGGTGGTGACATCACAAGGTCTACAAGGATGAGACAGTGATGGGTAAAGAACTTGCAGTCTCCTTTCCCCGTCTGCAATGCCGGGTTCCCAGGATTTGGATCAGGAGGGGGACCCTCTGAAAGACAAAACTATGCTGGTCATCTGCACTGCATTACAGATGTGAATGATGAGGAGGCATCTTCATTCATGTCAAAGTGGTTGAAAGGACATGAAACCCCAAAATTTTCTTTCGTGATTTAGAAAGAACATGCAATTTATAACAACTTACCACTTCACTTCAATTATCTAATTTGCTCCATTCTCCTGATACCCTTTTCTAGGTAAGCTCTGGAACAGCAATGCATTGCAGTAACCTAGCTGCTGATTGGTGGCTTCACATATATGCCGCTTGTCATTGGTCCACCAGAGGTGCAGAGGAAGCTTCCAGTAGTGCATTACTGCTGCTTCAACAAAAGATACCTACAGAATCAAGCAAATTTGATAATAGATGTAAATTGGAAAGTTGATTAAAATTACATGCTCTGTCTGAATCATGAAAGGAAAAAAAAGATTTAGCTTCAAGACCCTTTAATTTGAAAATTGTGGGTTAAGAGTGCAAGTGCAAACCCCAGATTTGGTTCTGCTATACTGCATATTACTGTGATTGGTTGCATAATCATGTGATTCATTTACAACTGTCTGTAATTGGCCTCAGAAGTGAAGAAACAAAATGGCAGCACCCATTTGCCTTATGGACACTAAAACTTTACACTTATTTCAATATTTAAACAACTAATATAACTTTAAACAAATATATATCTGCATATAACTCTCAGGATAATCTTTGCTTTGAACACATCATTCTTAGCATCTTTTTGGTGTTTCATTTTATTTAACTGTTAACTTATTAAATCATAATTATGTGTATTGTTGTTAAATTATTAAATCATAACAAAGCATTATAGTAATTAAGAAAGTGTTATTAATTAGATTTTTGAGTTTATTTATCTTACAAAGATTGTAGGATAATAAAATATTTTTAGAAAAAGGAAATTTACACACAAAAAAGGACCACTTGTGGAGCAACTAGTTACTGGCCTCTTTTAATCAGCGTTTCCACATAAAGCTTGAATTTTCAACAGTTTTCATATTTTAAGCCATTTTAATTTTTTTTTGAAAGACCCTTAAAGTGAAGGTAAACTTTGATGAATGAAAGCCCGGTTTTTAAAAATACTTTTAAAAACAGGGGCACTTTCATTCATCAAAGTCTAGAAAGCAGCCGTTTTGTTTTAAAACTTACCTCTATTCTCTTCACAGCTGGAGCAGCTTCCCCCGCACGGAGATCCTCTCTTCACACGTCAGCAATGACTAATCTGGCTTCCTCCAATCACGGCATGGCCTCAGGCAATTATTCCCCTGGGGGGAAAGCCATGATTGGAGGAAGCCGGATTTGTCATTGCGGACGTGTGAAGATCTCCGGGTGGGGGAAGCTGCTCTGGCTGTGAAGAGAAGAAAGGTAAGTTTATAAACAAAACAGTTGCTTTGTAAACTTTGACAAATGAAAGTGCCCCTGTTTTTAATAGTATTTTTAAAAACTGGGTTTTTATTCATCAAAGTTTACCTTCACTTTAATTACCCACTTATCATCAGCTTTTCAAATGCATCCAAATCTCTGTATACTTTGTGTGGTTACAATTTGACAGCAGTATTCCAATCCACCAGCAAAAATATATAAGATTGTACTGCACATATGCTATACATTCATTTGGTTACAGGAATGTTGCAGTTTATATTTTATATATGAAATACCAGGACTTAAACATCCTGTACATATGTGTAAATCTAAACAAACTAATAAAGCTGTATCAGTTTAGCACATCCTGCTAATGCTTATTGGCAGATAGATACTTGCTTCTAATTCTTATTAGCGGATACCTACTTCCCACTAATTTTCATTGGCTGATAAGTTCTTCCTTCTATTGCTTAAAGGGACATAATACTCATATGCTAAATCACTTGAAACTGATGCAGTATAACTGTAAAAAGCTGACAGGAAAATATCACCTGAGCATCTCTATGTAAAAAAGAAAGATATTTTACCTCACAATCTCCTCAGCTCAGCAGAGTAAGTTCTGTGTAAAAATTTATACTCAGCTGTTCCCAGCTGCAGGTAAAAAAAAAAAAAAAATGAAGAAATGAACAGCAGCCAATCAGCATCAGCAGTGCTGAGTTCATGAACTCTTTTACTGTGATCTCATGAGATTTGGCTTAACTCTCATGAGATTTCATTGTAAACTTCCCTAAACTGAATAGGGAAATAACATGAGAGTGCACGAGGCTCATCCCTTCAGCTGTCCCAGGACAGACATAATAATATGCTGCTTAGAAGTCCTTTACAATGGGATGTGGCTACTGAGGAACTTTTGAGGTAAAATATCTATCTTTTTTACATAGAGATGTTCAGGTGATATTTTCTAGTCTGCTTTTAATGCTATGCTGCATCACTTTCAAGTGTTTAAACATTTGGGTATTATGGCCCTTTAATGATATATATATATATATATATATATATATATATATATATATATATATATTTTATTTATTTTTTGCTCTTAGTTTTTCGGGGTAAACTCTCTCCTTCTTAAAATGATGTCTTAGGGCTCTATGTACTAAGCAGCAAAAGCTTCTCTGGAGCCCTTGCAGGGCAGGATCGCATATGCGTGCCTGCTTCCCGCAATGTAAGAAGCAGCAGTCCTGTTCATCCGCTGCCCGTATGTTGTGAAGGCAAGTGGACAACTTCTTGAGTTGAGAAGCTTGTCTGCTCAACCTTAAATACATGGGGCCCATAGAGCACTAATTAATGGCTATTTACTCAAGACCAGTTAGTGAATGCCTCTATGTATTTCTATGTATTAATTTGCAAGAACCCTAGAGGGTGTTGGACTATAGTGAGAATGTGCTTCTAAGGATTATATATATATATATATATATATATATATATATATATATATATATATATATATATAAAATCAATGGAAGAAAAGGCCTTCACAGGGCTTAATTAGATCCAATATTCAAATATTTATTGTTTTAAAGGGCCATAAAACCCAAATGTTTAAACACTTGAAAGTGATGCAGTATAGCTGTAAAAAGCTGACTAGAAAATATCACCTGAACATCTCTATGTAAAAAAAGAAAGATATTTTACCTCATAAGTTCCTCAGTAGCCACATCCCATTGTAAAGGATTTCTAAGCAGCATATTAGTGTGTCTGTCCTGGGACAGCTGAAAGGATGAGCCTTGTGAACTCTCATATTATTTCAGGTAAAGGAAGCTTACTATGAAATCTCATAAGAGTTAAGTCAAATCTCATGAGATCACAGAAAGAGTTCATGACCTCAGCACTGCTGATGCTGATTGGCTGTTGTTCATTTCTTCATTTTTTTTTTTTTTTTTTACCTGCAGCTGGGAGCAGCTGAGTATAACTTTTTACACAGAACTTACTCTGCTGAGCTGAGGAAATTGTGAGGTAAAATATCTTCCTTTTTTACATAGAGATGCTCAGGTGATATTTTCCTGTCAGCTTTTTACAGTTGTCCTGCATTAGTTTCAAGTGATTTAGCATATGAGTATTATGCCCCTTTAAGATATCCGTCATAGGATTAAATCAGTCAATGTTTTGGTCCTCTGAGGGACATTTATCAAGACTGTATCTAATTGAAGATATAAAAGAAACATTTTTATTACCCCTAATATATTTGGTAACATACCTGTATAGAAACAAAGCATATTTTTAGGACACATATATGTTAATAAGGAATAAAACGTTGACTGATTTAATCATATGACGGATATCTTAAAGCTTTGAATATTTGAACTAATTAAGCCTTGTGAGTGCCTCTTCTTCCATTGATTTTCTACATGCATACAATAGAGAGCACCCAGGCAGATAAACATTACAAGGAGTTCTGGGAACACAAAACTACAATATATATAAAGTTAAGAAATCCAGGAAACCACTCGCCGTTACTACTGCTTAATTTATTAATGTGGCAAACGTTTTCGGGGTCTCCCCATCCTCAGACCAACCAACCGAGGACGGGGGAGACCCCCGAAAACGTTTGCCACGTTAATAAATTAAGCAATAGTAACAGCGAATGCTTTCCTTAATTTCTTAACTTTATGTATTGATTTCAATTGCACCCCGGCAGCTGGTTTATAAATACTAAACAAATTTTTGGGCCAGATTACAAGTGGCGCGTTAACAGTTACGCAGATTACAGTTACACTCATAACAACACCATCTAATAAAAATGAATAAAAAAAATATTGCACAAGAAGTTGTGGTTACTGATCAGCTGATTATTTCACCTGTGCTCTAGTTAAGATATATTGAATATCTGGCCTGTTAAGGGTCCTGACTCCTGAGGACTGGAGTTGAGAAGCACTGATCCATTTTAAAAAAAAGTTTCCAATTTACTTCTATTATCAAATTTGCTTTGTTCCCATGGTATTGTGTTAAATAGATACCTAGGTAGGCATCTGGAGAACTGCATGGCAGAAAATAGTGCTGCGATCTAGTGCTCTTGCAAACGGATAACATTCTTGTAAAAATGCTGCAATATAGTGCTCCAGAAATGAGCCGGCTCATAAGCATATGTTCCTGCTTTTCAACAAAAGATACAAAGAGAACAAAGACAATTAAAAAATAGAAGTTAATTAGAAAGTTGTTTAAAATGCAATGCTCTATATGAATCATGTTGTGTTTCATATCCCTTTAAGTGTAATGTCCCTTTAAGAGGCTTTTAAGGTTACATCCCTTTATGGCAAAAAAAGGTTAAATTTGTTAACAAAATGTATTTAAAATGTTTTGTTTTATCTATTTTTTTGCAATGTGGAGCTTAAAGGGGGAGTAAAGTCAATAATACATTTTCATAATTCAGAGTATACAATTGCATATTTGCTTTGGTTATCAAATGTGTTTTACTCTAATGGTATCTTTGGTTGTTCGGCATACCTAGGTAGGCTCAGGAGCAACAAAGAAATGCTGGGGGTTAGCTGGTGATTGGTGGTTACACATATATGCCTCTTACCCTTGGCTAAATTGACATGTTCAGCTAGCTACCAGTAGTGCATTGCTGATCTTGCACATACTCTTCAACAATGGATACCAAGAGAACAAAGCAAATTTGATAATACAAGTAATTTAGAAAGTTTAACATTGTATGCTCTATTTAAATTATGAAATTTAATTTTGACTTTACTGACCATTTAATTAGTGAAATTCTGACATGCTTTTTTTTGCATATTCAGACACCCCTTCCCTAACTTTTCTACTGACTGTGTTTGCACATTAAATCTAGGGCCGGCACAACAACAATGGGACCAAGTGGGTCCAACGGACCCAGGCAGCACTTGACAAGGGGCATCACTTCAATGACTGAGTCAGTCACTGTCGGACCCAGACTACTCCTGATCTCTGTCTCCATGGGAGAAGTCGTAGGCTCCCAGCAGTACAATCTCATCATGCACAAAGATATAGAACTGGTCAGGGGCAAGATGGGACAAGTGCATCTTTTGCCTAACTTCCTTCCCACTTATTGTGCAATTGTGCATAAGCATTGGTTGCAATCAGGCTTAGTAAGGTCAGCGGCTAGGCTAGTAGGTTGATATGCTAAACAGTAATTGTACTACTGGGGGGGGGGGGCATCATTGCATCCACAGACCGAGGCAGCAAAATATCTTGAGCCAAGCCCTGATTAAATCTGATATTTAGGATGTATCAGAATGGGTTTAAGGGTTACTAAATCAATTTGTTAAAATTATAAAATACAAAAATCTTTCTTAAAAGGACCATTCGATGCAGTAGAATTGCCTAATTAGCAAGTGCATAATAAAAAGACAATCATTTAACACCTATTCTGAATTTCAAATAAGCAGTAGATTTTGTTCTGGCAAATTAATTTTTTCGCCCATTTTCTGGCCCCCTGTGTCATGTGACAGACATCAACTAATCACTGACTAGTATACCTATATTCTGTGAACTTGTGCACATGCTCATTAGAATCTTGTTCCCCTGAAAGTGTGAGTAAAAAAAGACTGTGCAAAATTTTACAATGGAAGTAAATTGGAAAGTGTCTTAAAACTGCTGCTCTTTCTGAATCATAAGAGTTTGTGTTGACTTGAGTGTCCCTTTAACTGTACCTGAGAAGTATAGATAATCTAATGAAATTCTTGTGATATAAAGTCACCTCCTACTTTAGATAATAGGCAGCAGGAGATAACAGTATACCAAACTTTCTACCTACAGACATTTTTATATACAAGGAAAATGCCTCTAATCCTATGTGTTTTGCAGATGCTTAACTTAAAGGGACATTAAACACTAAATAAATGCTAGATAGAAAGGTGCAGTCAAAGAAAAGATTAGTCTGTGAATAACATGTAGATGCATTTTTTAAAGTTTCATTAGTTGTTTAAGTATTGACAAAATAAGTGTAAAGTTTTAGTGTCTATAAAACAATGGGAGCTGCCTTAGGTTACCTTCTCTGCAGTGGCCAATTAGGGACAGTTATAAATAGGTCACTAGAGTGTGCAACCAATGGTTGTGGGGAATATAACAATGCTCTGCACTTCCATTTCTAACAGGAACTGAAAAGCTCACAATTTCAGAATAGAATTACAGGAAAAGGGGACAAAATAAATAATGAAAGTATATTGGAGAGTTTTTTTATTTATACAATTTATCATTTTATATTACCATCTCAAAGTGTTTAATGTCCCTTTAAGTGTATCCTTTTTAAGGCTGTTAGTCACACAAACTATGTATATTAGAATTCTACTATTTAGTTAGCGTGATTAGATTGAAACTACAGGTGCTGGATGTGACATATCTTTGTAAATGCTATTTTCTCTACCTAGATTTCCAACTCCCCGGTCTTTTTTTTTTTGTTCATAATAATCATCATTATTCTCATTTGTGCTTCACCTTTGGTACCTCGCCAGTAATATTCAAGTCCTTTTTCATTCACTCACTCTTCTGGTCTGAAAATAACTCAGCGTAGTTTGTCATATCTGCAGCAAAATTATGTGCTCACTAAAATAAACTTCCTGTCAGAAAAGAAAAATATGTTGCTGCACAGAAATCCAAATTGCTTTTTTTTTTTTGGTTAAAAAAATTATTTACAGGAAGGATTATTTGTGCAATATAAATTTCTTAACTATAGAATTTCTATTAGTGTGAATGGGGGGAGGGGGTAGAGTTAATTTAATAAGAAATAATTTATCTTTGTTTATACTACAATATCTAAGAGTTTATCCAAATATTTTTTGTCAAAAAAAGTACTAAAAAAAATAATAACATAATATTCTAACAAAGAAATACTGTTAAAGAGTAACAAGACGCAGAGGGGTTGGCAGACTGTATATTATAGATAGATATTAAAAAAAAGTGCAGCAATACTAGACAGGCATAAATCACAAAAAGTGCACAAAAATATTAGTGCTATTGTGCTTGAGTGAAATCAACAGAACTTCTATTTTTGCATATTACAAGTCCAAACTTCTTTTTTATATCTTGAGCTATAGTAGGGTGCACTAACAACCAGTGCCAGATTGGGTATCAATCTATAAATTAACCCCTTAAGGACCAACGGTGTACCCTGTATGACGCTGGTCACCAGTATCATACTCTGTATGATTCTACTGTCCTGGGCCTCTCTCTGTCGCGAGCTCGCTAAAAGTAGGGGCAATGCAGAAATAAAGTTGCAGAGTTACCAATGCAGAGAGGGCCACTCTGTGGCCCTATCTGTATCGGGTAGCGGTGGTGCCAATCTTTGGTGGCGTGGGAGGGTAAGGAGGTAGGCAGGTGGGCGGCCCATCCCTGGAGGGGGGCAGGAGGGGCTGGACCGCTATGCTACAGAATTTTTTTTTCTTAAGAACGGCAGGGATGGCGAAGGAAGTAGGGGGAGGAGTGAGAGGGGGAATTATACAGCGGAAGTGGGATTAGAGGGTGGGAAAGCGATATGGGAGGGGGAAGCTACACTACAGAAAAAAATGTGTGTTTTTTTTTTAATTAAACCTAAGATGGCAGATTTAGTTAGAGGGGGGGTTAAAGAGCTTTTTGAGAGGGATCAGGGAGGTGAGAAGGTAAGGGGTTAATCCTACACTTAAAGGGACACTGAACCCAATTTTTTTCTTTTGTAATTCAGATAGAGCATGCAATTTTAAGCAACTTTCTAATTTACTCCTATTATCAATTTGTCTTCGTTCTCTTGCTATCTTTATTTGAAAAAGAAAGTCCAGAACCTTAGACAGCACTTGTTTATTGGTGGATGAATTTATCCACCAATCAGCAAGAACAACCCAGGTTGTTCACCAAAATGGGCCGGCATCTGAACTTACATTCTTGCTTTTCAAATAAAGACATCAAGAGAATGAAGAACATTTGCTAATAAGAGTAAATTAGAAAGTTGCTTAAAATTGAATGCTCTATCTGAATCACAAAAGAAAAAAATTGGGTTCAGTGTCCCTTTAAGAATTTTTTTTTTTTAAATAAATTAATTTTTTTTTCTAAAACTGCATACTGGCAGACTGTCTGCCAGTACTTAAAGGGACACTGAACCCAATTTTCTTCTTTCATGGTTCAGATAAAGCATGACATTTTAAGCAATTTTCTAATTTACTCCAATTATCAATTTTTTTTCGTTCTCTTGCTATCTTTATTTTAAAAGCAGGAATGTAAATCTTACCAGCCAGCGTATTTTAGGTTCAGCATCATGGAAAGCGCTTGCTTATTGGAGGCTTACATTTACCCACCAATAAGTAAGCATAACTCAGGTTCTCAGCCAAAAAAGGGCTGGCTCATATGCATCACATTCCTGCTTTTTAAATAAAGATAGCAAGAGAACGAAGAAAAATTAATAATAGGAGTAAATTAGAAAGTTGCTTAAAATTGCATGCTCTAACTGAATCATGAAAGAAAAACATTGGGTTTAGTGTCCCTTTAAGATGGGGTGACCAGTGGAGGGGTGGGAGAGGGAAGAGAGCTGTTTGAGAGGGATCAGGGATGGATCAAGGGGCGCGAAGTGTCAGGTGGGAGGCTAACCTCTACACTAAAGCTAAAATGAACCTTACAAGATACCCAATTAGTCCATTCACTGCAGGGAATAATAAAAGTGTTGTGCGCAGCTGCAATTAGCGGCCTTCTAATTAGCAAAAAGCAATGACAAAGCCATATATGTCTGCTATTTCTTAACAAAGGGGATCCCAGAGAAGCATTTACAACCATTTGTGCCATAATTGCACAAGCTGTTTGTAAATAATTTCAATGAGAAACCTAAAGTTTGTGAAAAAGTTAAAAAAATGTTTTATTTAATTGTATTTGGCGGTGAAATGGAGGCATAAAATATACCAAAATGGACCTAGATCAATACTTTGGGTTCTCTACTAAAGATAAATATATAGCTTTGATAGGTAAATATAAAAAAAGGCTCTATTTCTGTTTAAATGTAGTGATGGGAAAAATGCTACAAATGCTCTGGTCTTTTGGGGAAGTTTTTGTCTGAAATGCATGGTCCTTAAGGGGTTCAACTTTCATGTTTAAGATCAGTATTTCTCAACTCCAGTCCACAGGACCCTTACCAGGCCAGAGTCTCATTAAATCTTAACTAGCGCACAGGTGAAATAATCATCTGATGGGTGAGAGCAGGTTAGTAACCATGGTTACTGATCAGCTGATTGTTTCACCTGTGCTCTAGTTAAGATATAATGAATTTCTGGTCTGTTAAGGGTCCTTAGGACTGGATTTGAGAAACACTGTTTTAACCCTTTGAGTGCTAACAACGGCTCTGAGCCAAGATCTAGGGGCTCCCACCCACTCCTACCCTGGTGATCGTGCCTGTATAGGGACAGGCATCGCCGGGGATTCACGTTTTGCGTGGTGACATCACACGCAATGACGTGATGAGGTCACCGTGCAACTCTATTAACAAAATGATAATATTAAGTATAGGAAAAGGGGGCATGCTGCTTAGAAGCCTGTAAGCCTGTATCTCAGGCATCTAAGCAGCTACAGACCTCCAAGACCAACCGTTGGAAAGGTAATCACCTAACCTTTCCAACAGTGTAAGTCTTGGGGATCTGAAATAAACAAAAAAAAATGTATTTCAATGAGTTCACAGCTTCTAGGCAAGCTCCAGCACATAATCCCTGTGCAGTTTTCTATTCTACCAAAAGCAACCATAGATATAGATACAGCCATAAAAGGAATTGTGTGGGGGGAGTTAGAGCTTTACAATTCAGAAACTAAAAAGAAAGGGTTAATGGCGAGGCACTGCAGTATAAATTTGCAGGTAAAGTAATTAAAGTACAGATTATTATTTTTTGTCTCTATCCCAATTTGTCTTATGTCCCTTTAAAGTCCAAAACCCATTTGGACATAATTGTACAGTTCCTGCTAGTTTTATTAAATATAAACAGCTTTGAAAGCAAACCCCCCTAAAAAAACATAATTAAAGGGATACTGAACCCAAACGTTTTCTTTCATGATTCAGATAGAGAATGCAATTTTAATCAACTTTCTAATTTACTCCTTTTTTTCCCTAAAGCCATAGGTACATAATATAACATAAAAATGAATGAGAAAAATAACATTCACTTTAAATCTCATTTCCAGTTCATAAAAGTGTGAATTTTGTATAACTTTCCACTCTAGAGAGGCTTCAATCTATTCATTGGCCTAATTAAATTAAACCTAGCAAGTTACAGTTTATTGCCAAATCTAGGTGAGAAGCACCTGCTATCTAATCTCATATAAAACTTATTTTAAAGTCACTGCCTGTGGCTATATCTTGTCTTGTAGTTAGTTAGATTTAAGGGGCACATCTGACTCTGCGACTTCTGTACCTGATACAGTCCTACAGGGGTAAGAGAAGGAATTTGGATCACTGACATTTGGCCTAGAAATATTGGATGTGTCTAGAATAAATGTTCCGATACAGCAGCACATCTAAGACAAATAATACATGTTTGGCACGTATATAATATAAAACTGTTGGAAAAGGGAGAGCAGGAAACATGAACAGTAGCTGAAAAAGTACGGCTACTCCCCGCCGCAGACTGTCTGCAAGGTATAATACCTAGAGAAGAGGACTTATCGAGATACAATTTAATGAGATATGAATAGACAACAAGTTAGGATACCCTGCAGCATTAAAAGACTATAAGAGCAAGCAAGATCGTGTTCATGGTTATAAGTAGAACCAAAGGGAGTGAGATTAGGAAAAGGCAGAGAAATATGAACAGTCCAACATTTAAAGGGACAGTGTGCTATAAGATTTTCTCCCATTTAAAGGGGCAGTATACAGGCATTTATGTTGTGTTGCTATAGAATAATATATCAGCCAAGTCTTAATGCTTTTAAAACAAATTAACGTTCTTTTTACTGCAATTATTTTTCAATTGCTAAACCACCCACTTTTTGCCATATGTCGAGGAGCCAATCAGGGCTTTAGCCTTCAGACATCAAAAGTAGCCACAGTTGAAAAGTTAGTAAAAATGTAATTGTTTTGCAGTTGATATCAGTTAAAGCTAATTAGGGACAGATATGTAGCAGGGTTATAACCTTGAGAGGTCAGGAGGGTGTATTTCAAGATATATGCATTCAGATCCTTCGTTAGGGTCTGAATGTGGAAGTAGGTGGCTGCTCATGCCGTTGGGCTTAAGAGCCCGATTTATTCTTGTGAAAGATCACCACATTAAGTGCAGTGATCTTTGACAAGAATAAATCCTGCTCTGAAAAAAAGCTGAACGGCACGCGTGGCACTGGCTAGTTACTTCCACATTCGGATCCTAATAAAGAATTTGAATGCACATATCTAGAAAATGATCAATATAACAGTGTTGGGTTATGCAAAACTAGGGAATGGGTAATAAAGGGATTGTCTATCTATATTTTTGAGCAATAAAATACAAATAATTAAATACAATGAAGTCTGTTTCTGCTTCTTGCCCGAACACAATGTCCCTTTAATTCCTTATAAAATGCTTACTTATGCTTGGTTAAAAAACAAAGTAACAATATCCCACAATTGAATTATCTTTTGCCTACTTTTCTTTTAATTATTTTTTTGTTTCCCACTGTCTATAAAGAGGTTAAAGAGAATCTTACAAGATCCAGAACTCTAATCTAAAAGTTTTCTACATGGAGATACAGTAGCTTGATGAATGCAGATGCTAATTTATATCTATCCATGGATAACCACTGCAGAGGAGATAAGATAAAGAATACTATAGGGGCTTTTTCAAAGGGTATATTCCTGGGTAGCAAAACAAAAGGAAAGTGCTTTTAAAAGATGCTAGTAGATAGTTTGTCATGCAGTGCTTAACAGGAAAGTAAAGGGTCAGTAAGCACCTAAATTGTTTAGTTATGCATAATTAAACTACTTTGTAATATAATTTCATTATCTATTTTGCTCCCTTTTCATGTAATTTATCTCTGAAGATAGACTCACCTTGAAATGCACCCTGCTGATTTATCAAGGCTAACCATGCTACATATATATCCCTTATTGGATTTAACTGATAACAATTGCAAAACAATTCACTTTATACTAACTTTACTTTAGTGGTTAGCCTTGTTGTCTGCATACTACAGCCCAGATTGGCTCCTCTAAATAAGGCAAATAGTAGGTGGAGTCTGGCTATTGAAGAAAAAAATCCAGTAAAAAGCGATGTTATTTTTTTTTTTTAAAGTTTCAGACTTGGCTGATAACTAAGTTATTCTCTAGAAACACAACAGAAATGTCTTGTAATTAATGATGCTACTGTCCCTTTAATTGATGATATACTCTTTATACCAGGGTTTTATTTTTTACCCCAGGACCAAGTGTAATGATTACACATACCTTTGTTGTGAGCCTATTTTTATGCTTGGTCTGAAAATCTCTAAAATAATATACAGCAGGATAGCTGCAGTTTTTGGCAAAGTGACTAAAATGTGTGCATTTGATTGTAGTAAAACTTAAAACTGTTGTAAAGGTTATAACACACACTCTCATACAACACACACACTCTAATACAACACACACACTCTAATACAACACACACACTCTAATACAACACACACACTCTCATACAACACACACACACACACTCTCATACAACACACACACACTCTCATACAACACACACACTCATACAATACACACACTCTAATACAACACACACACTCTTATTCAACACACACACTCTAATACAACACACACACAATCTCATACAACACACAAACTCGAATACAACACACACACTCATATACAAAAAACATATGCACCACACACACTGTAAAACAACACACACACTCTCATACAACACACACACAAACACTCTCATATAACACTACACACACATGCACCACACACACTCTCATACACTACACATACATGCATCACAGACACTCTAATACAACACACACAATCTAATACAACACACATACACCACACACTCTCATATAAAACACACACTCTAATACAACACACACACACTCTTATACAACACACACACTCATATAACACTACACACACATGCACCACACACACTCTAATACAGCACACACACTCTCATACACTACACATACATGCACCACACACACACCACACACTCTCATACAACACACACAAGCACACACTCTCATATAACACACTCTAATACAGCACACACACACTCTCATATAACACTACACACACATGCACCACACACACTCTAATACAGCACACAGCACACACTCTCATACACTACACATACATGCACCACACACACTCTAATACAACACACACAAGCACACACTCTCATATAACACACACTCTCATACAACACACATATGCACCACAAACACTGTAAAACACATACACACACACACACACTCCACACACAGGGGTCAAGTTCTAGAACAAAATTTGTGGTAACTCACCAAGACTTCCACCCCCCTCACAATTAATATTGTTTTATACACACACACACACACACTGTATTTATATGAATATAATCTATACACCTTGGTTAATTAAAGCAAATTAAAACCAATGAAGGGTTGAATGGTTGCCTTTGGACCTGAGACTCCTCCTCTGTCACAGAGACCCACTTAAGGTGCAATAGTCATATTTCTGCTGAAGGGAGCTAAATAACTCAAAAGAAAACCACACAGAAATCTAAGCACCATGTGTTCCACACATTGCGAGTGATCATGCAGCAAGACCACTGACAGGCTTGCATTTAATGTATTGTAGGAAGTGTTACTGCCCATTACTAGAGGATCTCACTATCCCTCAAACCAGACAGTGCTTCAGCAAATCCCACCCCCAGTCTCTGTGTTTACTGAAGCATTTCTGTTCTCTGTCAAGGGGGAACTTATTTCCATTTGAAAAATATGGCAGGAACATGCGTTCTCGCTGGCCTTGACCCCTGACCCCACACACTCTAATACAACACACACACCAAACACTCTCATATAACACACACACACACACACTCATACAACACACATTTGCACCATGCAGAATATAAAACAACACACACACTCTCATACAACACATACACACCACACACTCTCATACAACACACACACCACACACTCTCATACAACAAACACACACTCTCTAATATAATGCAGATGCACACACCACACACTATCATATACACATACCCCACACACACACATTTTCATACAACACTACACACACATGCACTACACACACTCTAATACAAAACACACACACTACACACACTTATGCAATACACATATGCACCATACACAATATAAAACAACACACACATTCTCATACAACACACACACACTCTCATGCAACACAAACACCACAAACACTGTCATACAACACACACACCACACACACTCTCATACAACACACACATACCACACACTCTCATACAACACCCTCTCATACAACAGAGAAACCACACACTCTCATGCAACACACACACACACTCTCTCACATAGCACACACCCTGTCATACAACACACACCACACACACTCTCCTAAAACACACACACAAGTCACAACCCAGTAAACATGGAATTGTGACCTAGTAATGGGTCCCGACCTGTGGTTTGAAGAACACTGCTTTATACTGTTCATTAAAAAATAGTTGAGTTCATTTAAGAGTCATATATAAATGTTCAGTAGACAATGTAGGAAACTGAATGCAATATACAAGTAAAAATAACGCATATACTGCACACAGAGACAAATGCTGAAGACATAAAACATCTTACATTTGAAAATAAGGATTCCAAAAATCTTAACATAAGTAAAATGGGAACAGTTTCTTCATCACTGGCAGAAGCTGAAAATTATATTGTCTGCGTCATTAGAAATTCAGAAAAGTTTGTACAGAAATAAAGGCTCTCATATGACTCATCAGCATCATTTTAATGTTCTGTACTGGCATCATCTTTGTAATACAATAAAAGATTATAATTGTGTTTAATGAGAAGAAAGTCTTGTACACAACTGTTAGGGGGACATATAAATGTTGCATGAAATGCAGGTGTAATACATTTTTTAATACATTCATTTGTTTATTCTTTGTGAAACACAGTGACTTGGAAGTAAAGTGCTATATAAAGGGGTGGCACCCGGGCTTCGGTTTGTCCTGCCACATTGAAAAAGGCTGACATTACAGCCGAAACGCGTTTGTGCAAATTGTAGCACCACGGTGCACACATATTGGTTTAACTGTAGCTGTCCGTTATCCCTGTCACCTAAAGCCGAGGGAGCTGTTATCGGCCAGGAAACAGGAGGATAATGCGACTCAGTAGTTTGTTGGGTACATTACTGTATCGATTAAGGGTCATTTTTTTAAAAATTATTATTAAAAATTCAATTTTTTAGTTACTATTAGTAGGAATGAGTGCTTTATAAAACCCAACTCTTGAGGTTCTCTTACCTCTCCTGTTTTGTTGTATATATGTAGGGTTAGCACCGGAAAAGACTTTCCATTTATTCCTCTATCATACTATAACTATTGCCAGTTCTCTCCCCCTATATTATTGTAAACACAGTGCACTAACATTTGTCAGCATTGCAAGAATTGTCACAACAACCCTCTTATGGACAGGCCTCAAGGAATTATCTAAGAAATGGGGTTGTGCGCAGACTTCAATGGAAAGTAATGACACTAACTAGAATACAGATTCTTACACAGAAGAGCAAATATGACCAGGGCTGGATTTACAGCCCAGGTGCCTGTAGGCACCAACATCTAAAGTACCCCCGCACTCCCCGCTCCCCGCTGTGCATGTGACCCTAACTAAGATGGCCCCCGGTAGTGAAATAACAGCACTGCACTTATGCAGCAGCCATCTTTGTTAAGAGCGTTGCAAGGATTGTGCATAAGCAGGAGAAGCTGGATGCCCATATGCCTAATACTTGCACATACTTAACAAAGATGACTGCCGTGCATGCGGACGACGGGCATTTTTTGTTAAGGTTGCTAGCTAATAAGTTTTTATAATAGGCAAGGACAGGCACCCTCTATGGACAGCGCCTTTGGGTACAAGTCTACTCTACCTTATTATAAATCTGTCCCTGAATATGACAGGGAACACCCGGCTCTGATAGCAACATTTTCATTGCTATCCACCAGTGGTGGTCCATCTTCATTCCAACAGTGGTTTTCCATATTCATCCATCTTCTTATATTTGGATCTTCCCTCCTCTTCATGCGGTCACTCTCCGCACACTGCATTTGAATGCGAGGTACCACCTTTATATAAGGGTATAAGGGTACCCTTGCATTCCTATTGGCTGATTTTCAAATTCAAATTAGCCAATAGAATGAAAGCTTTTTCGGTTGGAATTTGCAATTAATAGCTCTCAAGCAAAAAATGTCTGTCTAAAATTCTTTGATGGACAGTACTGACCAGACCCATAGATAATCCCGCTAGACCAGAGAGCTTTAAGACAAGGAGAAACTTTAGTGACCTTAACTCTTACCACCAACAAGCCAGAGAATTAGCTGGTTTATTGGAAGAAAGAGGGTAAAACTCCTCTATGTTAAGAAAAATAAAAAAAAACAAAATGCTCTTGGTTAGTAGAGCAATTTTTCTAGGTAACCAGAACAAGAAAAATAGATGTGAAAGGACTTTCCAAAACTGCGATTTTGTGACATAATATAGCAAGCAGTACTAACAAATATGTAATACATTTTTAAATAATTTACTAATATTACATACAGATGCCAAACTGTCTAAGAATAGAGTCAAAGTGTAGCAAAAAAGCCAAAATAATTGGAGATATGATAAATAAGAAGATGGCTATCAAAACTAATAACAATACTTCATAATTTTAAATAAGAAAGGCTTTTAATAATAAAGAAAACTTCAAAGATTCCTACACATATTACATGCAGTATCAGTTTTATGGTACACTTGTCGACATGTAAAGATTGTTCCAAGCAGTATGTAGGAAAAACAGGGCACTTCAACAAGGATAGATTTTGTGAACATTTTTTATCTACAGAGGATGAATTTATAAAAACACCAGTAGGTAGACACTTTCTTAGTCAAGGCGTTCCCATATACCATTTTTTATACAAAAACATTCCAAAAGAAGAGGTAGACAGACAAAATTAACTTGTTTATTTGCTATAAATCTAAGAAACAATACACCTAAAATAATTACTTTAAATGGGATGTGGGGTTAATGGACCAGAAATTACAGTAGATTTGCCTAATCAACAGATGCATGATAAAAAGACAATGCAATAGCACAAATTTCAAAGTAATGTCATTTTCCACTCCTGCTGTATCATTTGACAGCAATCAGCCAATCAATTCTTGCACATGCTCAGTAGCAGTTGATGACTCAAAAAGTGTAAATATAAAGACTATGCACATTTTGTTAATGACAGTGAATTGAAAAGTTGTTTAAAATTGGATGCTCTATCTGATTCATGAAAATCTAATTTTGACTTGAGTGTCCCTTTAATTATTGACTAATAGATGTTGAACATCAAATCAGAGATATTTTAGAACATTTTTATATAGTATAATGAATCAATATATGGCGAATTTGTATTATGGAATACTATAGCATATTACTTTTAATGTAACAATATATTAAGAAAAGTCTTAACTTAGATTACGCTGCAAATAGCCTCTTGCACCTATATCTATATCATGCAGTAGGAACAGTAAAAAAAGTTATTTTAAAATGAATATTGTTTCTGGCCACTTTGAAATGGCTGCCAAGCTCCGCCCACTGATGACATCCCAATCTGGGCTGCATATGGTGTCCAATCACAAAAGGCATTACTAGTTGAATTTAACAGACTGCCAATGTTATTCAGCAGAGTGCCTAGATGTAGCCCCGGCAGTGATGTCATCAGTGGGAGGAGCTTGGCAGACATTTCAAAGTGGCCTTAAACAATATTTATTGAAAAATAACTTTTTTACGTTCCTGCTGCATGATATAGAAAGGCGCAGGAGACTTTTTGCAGCATAATCTAAGGTAAGACTTTAAGATGACTATGGTCGGTGTAGACTGTCCCTTTAAACATTAATATTTTGAATATATGGACATGTTACAAACACTTTTTTTTTATTAATATTCTTAGCTAGCACTTACATCGGATCGTTACATTTGAGGAAAAAAAAAAGGTTCTGAAAGTCTTAACATGCTAAATAAAATAGAAACAGTTCTTTCATCACTTGCAGAAGCTTAAAATGAAAAAATTGCTATTGTTTTCCACATCATTTTACATTAATAGAGAAATTCAGAAAAGGTTGTACAGAAATAAGGGCTCTCATATGACTCATAACCGTCATTTTAATGTTCAGTACTGGCATCATCTGCACAATGCAATAAAAGATAATACTTGTCTAGAAGAAAGACGTGTACACAACAGTTTAGGCACCATGTAAATGTTGCATGAAATGCAGGTGGTATTCCATTCATTAAGAACTAGATTACGAGTGGAGCTGTGCTCCAAAGTAAATAGCATTATCGTGAACCCGTTTGCACACCAGTAAATACAGTAGATTTAAATAACCAATAAATGCATAATAAAAAATTCAATAGCACTTAGTCTGAACTTCAAATGTGTAGTTAATTACTTATGTCTATTTCCACTCCTCCTGTAAATCATGTGACAGCCATCAGCAATCACAAATGCATATATGCATATTCTGCGAAGTCCTGCACATGCTCAAGAGGAGCTGGTGACTCAAAAATTGTAAATATAAAAGGACTGTGCACAATTTGTTTATTGAAGTAAATTGAAAAATTGTTTAAAATTGAATGATCTATCGGAATTATGAAAGTTTCATTTTGACTTGAGTGTCTCTTTAAGATTTGAGTTTTCCCCCTGTTTAACACAATATACTTTATCTGCCCTCCCTGATAAGGACAATATAAATAAATATATATATATACACTGTGTATTAGATATGTGCAATTCGTTTCGGATCGATTCGGAAATTCGGAAAATTCTGCAAATTCGGAGATTCTGATCAAACCGAATTTCCGAATTAAAATACTGCCGAATTTACTGAATAAATCCGAATTAGTTTGGATTTATTCGGTAAATTCGGATGGCCATGGATTACACTAGTATTGTACAGTATATTAGGTTATATCACTCTGCTATGGGTTACACCTAATATACAGTACATAATACTAGTCTAATCCCACCTAACACTTACCGAAATTCCGAATTTCCGAACTGAACCGAATCCAGCTGAATTTCTTCGAATCCGAACCGATTCAAAATTTTCCGAATCCGAGTATTGAAGTAATTAGTAATACCGTTTATTGGACTAACATAAGTTTTCGCTTTTCTTCAGGTATGAAGTAATATTCCTCTAGAAAGGCATAGCTGTCACTACACTGCTGTAACTAAATAGTTGTTGCTATGAAGTAACCCTCTGCATAGTGATCTAAGCCAATGTTTTTCTTGTTCTTCATATTAAGCAAATTAATTCTTACTGTACAAAAACAAACACAATAATACACACTTATGTCACCTTTGCAATTATATTCTGTTTAAAGGGACATAAAACTAATTTGTTTTCTTTCTTGATTCAGATAGAGAATACAATTAAAAAAATAATAATAATAAGCTTTCCAATTTACGTCTATTATCAATTTTTCTTCATTTTTTGGTATCCTTGGTTGAAAAGCAGGAAAGTACGTTCAGAAACATGCACGTGTCTGCAGTACTTTATGGAAGTAGTTTTACAAGAATGCTATACATTAGCAAGAGCACTAAAAGGCAGAACTTTTTCCTGCCATGAAGTGCTCGACACGTGCACGCTACCTATCTAGATATCTCTTCAACAAAGAATAACATCAGAATGAAGCTAATTTAATTATAGAAGTACCTTCGATTTTTTTTTATTGTATGTTCTGAATCATGAAAGAAAAATGTTGGTTTTCATGTCCCTTTAATTACCGTACAAATGAAATAAACAAAACATAATCATGCAGCTAGCTGTGCATTGGATTGTTAGTCAAATAAAGGGTATCACTACTTACTGCAATATTGTTGTAGCCAGCAACTCCAATAATTAGTAGAGATGTACTCAGGCTTTGGACAAATGCAAATTCGTCTGAGGGTAGGGATGGGCCAATGTTTCACAACATTCGAAAAATGGCACGAATTTTAACACATTCGTTCGTTCGAATCGAATTTAGAATGTTTACATAACATTCTAACATTCGTTTTTCGAATGTTCGGTTTCGAATTTTACGATTACATTCGAAAATAGTCTTTTCGAAAAATTCGAATTTAGATTGTAATAGTATTTCTAATGCTTTTTCTTTAAATGTAATATTCGAATTATGCAATACGTGTATTCGAATTCGAAAAATTCGAATTTAGATTGTAATAGTATTTCTAATGCTTTTTCTTTAAATGCAATATTCGAATTATGCAATGTTCAAAATGATATATTTGTATCTATTATGTATCAATTTACTAGATTCCCGCCCTACCACATGAACTATTGAACTTCTGAATAGTATTTGTTAAATAGAATGTTAAATTCGAAATTTCGAATGTGGACATTCGATATAATTATAAACATTCGAATTCGAAAGTGACATTCGAAAACTGTAAATAACATTCGATTTTCAAATTTTTAAGAATATTCATTCTTATCGACATTCGGATTTAGAATTCGAATTTCGGTAATAACATTTATTTTTCGGTAATAACCATTTATACCTGACAGTGACCCGGGTCACTGTCAGGTATAAATGGTAGCCTGTTGAACACCTTTGTATATGCCTGAGGAAACGGTCCTTTACGGACTGAGAAACGCGTAGCAATTAAATACTTGTTTTTAGACAGACCCGGTTTTCTGTGCCTTTTTCATATTACTACTGTTTGCAGTGGTTATACCTAGTTTGGTTTTTATCCGTTTGTTCCATACACTGACATTGGAAACTCGTTTGGAAATAAGGCTGATCGTGTGAGCAGCTACCATTTGGGATAAACAACACAGCCCTTTGGACTTCCACAGTGGCGATCCGGCTCACCAGACGACACACAGCCGACTCCATCTACCTCATCTGACCCATCCACAGGTCTCCCGGGTGAGACCCCCAGCGTACTGACTGCTGGTCCTGAATGTCAGCCTGCCTGTATGCACCCAGTTGGTTCTAGGTGCCACTCCACTTGTGAGTAGATTTTATTATAACTACTGTTTTCCAGTTTTCCAAACTGATTCACACTATGTTGGCGCCCCTTGTTTTTCTTTCCTCCTAGATTTCCTGATTCATCACACCTTAGATTCAAGCGGAGCAAGCCATTTGTTTTGATCCTTTGAACTTTTGTTCTTTATATATCCTTTACATTGAATTTGGACTTTTTATCTCTGAACACTTATCACATATTGGACTTTTCAGTTTTTTGAGTTTAATCAAATTCAACTGTTCACATATTTTGTTGCAAGTCTTTAGGTTTTTGCAATATTCCAACTGATTTTTTGTTTAGGTATCACAATTGTTTCATGATTCTTTGCTTATGTATCACAATTGTTTCAAGTCCTACGGTTTGTAACAAGTCACACATTCTCCTTTGATTAACAAGATTTCACCCAATCATATACACATATACACCTCTACTCTCACATACTTATCTGTCACGGTTCAACTCACACGATACCAGAGGGATTTTCACTCACATTAACACATTTTTTATCTACACTACAGCGCGTCCCCTTAGTTTTTTCTTATAGAAAATACTTCTATACTAATATTTAGCCATGATGAACCCCACATAATTACCTGTTGTTTATCTAAGAACTCATTAATGCTATTCCCAGTCCCTTCATTTTGTAGAATAGTCCTTTATAGTCCCCTCTAGTAGTTTCTGCACCACTGATGTCAGACTTACTGGTCTTTATCTTCCTGGGTGAGCTGTGGTTCCTTTTTTACATTTTTAAAAAGTGGCATCACATAATTTTTATGCAAGTGTGTTATTACTACGCCTGTAGATACTGAAATTTGAAAGTTTAAGAGTATAGGTTGTTGATTACAGAGATAAGTTTCCTAGGATGCATTTCATCTAGACCTGAAGATTTATTTAGCATGATAGTATCTAATTTCTTTCTAAAACCATCTACAATACAAGTTTTTGGCAAATAATTGGAAATTTGCTGCAATGTTTCTCCCATAGATTTCTTCTCTTGTGTATATAGAAGAAAAGGTGTCAATACAGTAAATTTAGCATACATTGTCTGGTTGTGTTGGTGTGTTATCAAAGTGAAGTGAAATTTAATTTAAACCTCCACTATGGTTAAACTAAGAAAAATCTATTATTTTCACATCTTTTGTTGTTTTTTTAATATAAAAAAATATGATTAGATACATTATTTTGAGCATACAAACATTTTGGTCAGAGAGTCTTAAAAGCTAAGAACAAGATTCATAGGCATTTGTCAAAATTCATTGCGCATCGCTTTTCACAGAATTTTGCTATTTAGTGTTCCTTCCATTAGATGCATGAGATCTCCAATATATGATCCCTTCACTTAAAATGAGAACTGCTAGCAACATGAAAATGCTAAAATCATAACTGTAATTAATTAATAGGAAACACAAAAGGGTTTAATATGTAAATGTTTGAATTGTAAAATATTTGCATTTCTGTTTTCTTAATTTAAGCAGTCTTACTCTGTACAAGAAAAAAATTCTTAAAGGTCTCACCATGGACCTCGGCCTAGAATGCAGAATTCATAAAGATTCTCTGCCCCTTTTGTCTTTTGTGCTTATGTTAGAGGGGACTTATAGAGGAAATTTAATAAGTTTGTTCTGTAGGTGTTTTAAACATGATTTTTAATGAAAAATATAGGAGTGCAATTACACCTCGCTGGGATCATGGTCAATAGTTGTGGCTGGGCCTAACTATTTCAACAGCACTCTTTCTGCTTGCAATCGGCAGAAGCTGAGTCAGCAACCACATACAAGCGAGAGGAGCTGCTTCTCCCTGACTGATAAATCCTCCCCTTATGGTTATTTTATACCAAATGGTATGGACTTTGTTGTACAAATATATAATGGCTGTTTTTTGTACAGCAACACTGTGGCAGCCATATTGGAAACACTGCCACCATATTGGAAAAGCAAATCCATTCAATTTACTTAAACATTGAGACCTTTTTCTTGGGGAGGGTGTGGCTCCTATAGTGACACCTCTAGTGACTGCAGGCCCAGATAAATTCCTAGAACTGCAGGCTTGGGGGCTGAATTAACAAAGTGCAAGCGGACATGGTCCGCTGTAGCGGATAATGTCCGCCGCACTTCGATAAATGCTTTATCATTGAACAAGCAGTTCTGGTGAACTGCTTGTGCAATGCCGCCCCCTGCAGATTCGCGGCCAATCAGCCGCTAGCAGGGGGTGTCAATCAACCCGATTGTATGAGATTGGGCAGATTGATGTCTGCCGCCTCAGAGGAGTCATACGAGTTAAGGAGCAGCTGTCTTAAGACCGCTGCTTCTTAACTCCAGTTTCCGGCAAGCCTGAAGGCTCGCGCAGAAACAGTTACATTCAGGACCATTCGGCCCTTGCTAAATTGGCCCCTTAGTCTCAATTAAGACCTCTGCAATCTCTGTGATTACTTACTTGACGGTATCCTTAACATTTGAACTTGTTTAATGGAGAGTGACTCATATTTCATGGGTGTGCTGATTGGTGGATACACGTGTTATTGAAATGTGCAATTTTTGAGTTGCAATATAAAGATGTTTTTTTTTGTTTTTTTTCTCAATGAGATATTAGCTTTCATAAACAGGTTTCATTGGAATTAGGCCATACAGTCAGGCTTATGGAAGTTTGTCTCCATCACTGAATAAAGCTGTGAGATTGGTCTTTATCAGCACTCATCTAAGAATACCTACATATGCTTCATGTAAAAACTGCTATTACATAACTTAGATATATTTTTGTTCTGTTAATTTGCTACTCTTTTATATATTTATATTTTTTGGTATACATAATCTTTTTAATCATTTTGCTGCCAAGCTATTTTAACCCCCCGTGATAAACCAATTTTGAGCTTTTATTGCTACTTACAATTAAATACTATTTTAAAGGGATATTAAACACTTTGAGATGGTAATATAAAATGATAAATTGTTTATATAAAACAACTCTGCAATATACTTTCATTATTTATTTTGTCCTCTTTGCCTGTAATTCCATTCTGAAATTGTTAGCTTTTCAGTTCCTGTTAGAAATGGAAGTGCAGAAAACTGTTAAATCCAGCACAGCCATTGGCTGCACACTCTAATGACCTATGTATAACTGTCCCTAATTGGCCACAGCCGAGAAGGTAACACAAGTTACAACATGGCAGCTCCAAGTGTTTTATAGACACTAAAACTTTACACTTATTTTGTCACTTTTTAAACAACTAATGAAACTTTAAAAAATACATCTACATGTTAGTCATGGACTAATCTTTTCTTTGAATGCATCATTCTATCTAGCATGTATTTAGTGTTTAATGTCCCTTTAAGTCAAATTTCAGCGAGTGATCCACACAAATTATATAGGTTTTTTTTCAGCAGGCTCAGCATATTCAGAATATACAATTATTATAGTTATATGTAATGGCATGTGAAATAGCTGCAGCAAAAACTGTAAAAAAAAACCTCTGTATATTTTTTGTTAAAGGGACACTGTAAGCAAAATTTAATGATGCTTGTTACAATATAACTATCCAAAATAAGCATCTTCTCAATAGGATCTCATTAGGAGATCTTTACCGTATCGCCGTAATCTTCTTTCCAAAAAATAATTTTTTCCAAACCCACTCCGTGGGTATCTTTTGCTCATATCAAATCTTGGCTGCCAACTGCAGTTGGAATATGGCGCCTAAAATTATCACTGCGCATGCGCAAGTAGACTTGCTCTATCGAGCGTACATAAGATCCAGCAGCGCTTTGACAGGTAAGTGGTGTAGGCTTCTCCCTAGTAAAAACGAGTAGTCTTAATAAATATGTGAAATGAAATAGAATATTTCGGCATCAATATTTGCAAATGCGCATGCGCTATTTCACTCAATTTTGTGCGCATGCGAATGAGGAGCAATTCATGTCATAATGACATGCATAAACTGCTAATCTGATTGGTTTTAGATGTGGGCTGGATATCATGACGTAATCGTCAAAAAATAAAGATGCATTTTCTAAGGTTATGCGGCTTCAATTTGCAAAAGTAATAGGTCAGTAAGTTTTATTTTATACATGCAACTTATGATATGTGGGGTTTTTTTTACTGAATTTGGTAAAAGTTAGTATTCCTTTAAGATTTTAGTACAGTTTTTTGATAACAGCCAGGTGACTTCTTTTGCTGGGATTACTTTACTAAATTAGACACATTTGATATAGGGGCCCATACAGGATTTTGGGAGTTATAATATTACTTGAAGAGGTCTCTTTGTGCAGTACAGAAATAAAAGCATTTTTTTCTTGCAAGGTGATCACTATTACCACAGTGATCACCAGAATATACAGACAGAATTCATATATATTTTTTAAGAAAGGGACTTGTCTACTACAAAATAACGTTTTTTAGAGGTCTCTAGACATAACAGATTTGTTTATTGAGCTTATAATGTCCCATTTCCAAACAAAACCCCATGTATTGCGTTTTTCCTTTTTTTTTTTTTAAAGATCTGATTTGTTGTGGAATCCAAGAACCACCGCATTCTCTTTTAAATGAGGGGTATTAGAGCTCTGTAGCTAGAAAGGGAGCTGAGATTGAAGGTTCTGAAAAGCTTCAATCCAGCCCCCTTTTCTGCTTGCCTATTATGGTCCCGCCCCTCTGTGATGTCATCACGCATTTTGGGGGACATCACCAGCACTCCCATGTAACTCTGGGAGTGCCGCCCAATATGTCACTATTGAACGGGCCTGCAGTACAGGGGAATCATTGATCCGGTGCTGTAGTCACTGATTCCTCTCCATAATGAGAACAGGTTATCATGCTCTTAAAGGCAGCAATTTGCATGATGACCCATTCTCATCATAAGCAGTTAAAGGACTATGAAATACAGTAAAATTCCACTTTCAACAAATGAATGATAAAAAATAACGCAATAGCACTTTGTCTGAATTTCAAATGAGTAGTAGATTTTATTTCTGCCAAATTTCAAAGTTAGTTTAAAGGGACAGTCAAGTCCAAAAAAAAAACTTTCATGTGATAAATAGGGCATGTGATTTTTCCAATTTACTTTTATCAACAATTTTGCTTTGTTCTCTTGGTATTCTTAGTTGAAAGCTAAACCTAGGAGGTTCATATGCTAATTTCTTAATCTAAATGCATTTTGATAGTTTTTCACCACTAGAGGGTGTTAGTTCACGTGTTTCATATAGATAACATTAAGCTCATGCACGTGAATTTACCATGGAGAAAGCTCTGATTGGCTAAACTGAAAGTCTGTCTAAAGAACTGAAATAAGGGGGCAGTCTGCTGAGGCTTAGATACAAGGTAATTACAGAGGGAAAACGTGTATAGTTATAACTGTGTTGGTTATGCAAAACTGGGGAATTGGTAGTTAAGGGATTATCTATCTTTTAAAACAACAAAAATTCTGGTGTTGACTGTCCTTTTAATTTAATGAAACTATCATGTGACATCCATCATCCAATCAAAAAATGCAGATACATATATGATTGTGAATTCATGAACATGACCGGTAGTAGCAGGTGCCTCAGAAAGTGTGCATATAAAAAAAATTACATTTTGATAATGGAAGGAAGATAGAAAGTATTTTTTATTGCATGCTGAATCGTGAAAGCTTAATTTTGACTTTAGAGTCCCTTTAAACACAACATTTTATTTTTAGAAATAACAATAATCATTTTTTTAAAACCACTAAAGGCCTTTTTCACCTATTGTTTATGGACTAATTTTGTGTAAACCATGCAAAAGCAATGAGTTGCCCACAGCTGCAAATAGTTCAATAACCAAAGCATATTTCCTATATTATCTTCCTTGCTTTCTATAATTAGAGCATTTATAGGTTGCTTTGCAGGTGATCTACATTATAGCAAACATCTTTCCTGCTTTGTAGATTTCTCTTTCTAAGTTCTTTATTCATAAGTGGCTACACCTAGATTTTACTGTTGAATTGCAGTAAAAAAAAAATCTAGCAATGAATGATTATTTTGTCTTGGCTTTGGTTTAAATGTATGACTCCAGCGTTAAGTATTGCTGTATTCGCTCATCATTTATGCATCTTCTTCCAATTATACATCCATCTTCTCTGAAAAGAGATAGCCTATTAGCTTTGGAAAAGTTCAGTTCATACATCTTCCATTGTAAGCATCTCAGTGATCACGGTCTCAGGCTTTCCGTGCAAGTGTCTTTATTGTATAGTACTATTCTTGTATGCTATGTATACAGCGGATTGCGGGGGTAGCCTCTATAAAAGTATATAAAAAAAAGAGAGTAATGCATTTTGTAAAGAAAAAGTAGAAAGAACAAAAGGGATTTGACTAATGATTTTGAATTTTAAGGAAATGTTAAATCTGTAAAGAAGTTTGAGGCTAATTAATTGTGCATATAAACAAAAAGATTTATAAGCAAGTCTTTAGTTTGTATGAGAAAGACTTATATATATATATACACACATATTAACAGAATTACAAGGGTTAAAACCTAAAATTTACTTGCAGTTTGCTTACATATCTCAGATGACTTTAAGTAACATGCCAATGTAAAAATTGCATTCACTAGTTTGAGGGGGTTTATGTTGTGTAACAGTCTTAAAGGGACATGACCCCTATATAGGCCATACATTATGCCTTAAATAAATAAAACCTCTGACACAAGGATGGGTGTAAAGGCCGCAGCCCGCATTTATTAAATAATTTTAAATAAATTCTTAAATTCAACAATTGTATTAACCATAAACCTCTTAACTTTCTAACATAAGGTGCTAGTCCACCGAGATGTACCTTCCCCCGGTTTACCACCAGATACATCCCCCAAAACTCTCCCACCTCTTTAGGGAGGTACCAACTTACTTAACCTCCAGATCTAAAAGCACCCCGCCACAGCACGCCTCCGGGTGCCTACCCCGCTCAGGCTAAGGCCTTTAACACCCCTTCTTTGATGTTAAAATTAAAGAGGTGAAGACCCACTTCATTTAAGTGCACCCCATCCTTCAAAAAGAAACACCGCCCAGTCTCCCCTTCAAATTCTACGTGGCGAATGCCAAACCCCCCAATCCTAGACACAAAGCTACTAATTGACCTATTCACCTTTTTTCTAGAGGCCTCCAGCTTCTTGAAATCCCACGCTGCCCTCCAAACAGACCTGGGTTCAATATCTGACCACATTATTACCAGGTCAGGGAACAAATCCCGTAACCTAACCAAATCCCTCTTAATCCTGTCCAGCAATTCTTTCTGAGATAAGAAACCTAAGTCATTCCCACCCGCATGGATAACTAACATCGCTGGAGGCCGAAACAACCTAGCGTAATCGACCACCTTCCTGAGCAGCTGGTCCCACCTCAACCCCTGAGTCCCAAACCACCTCAACATCACTGTCTCCTCATTAAGCGTCAGCTGAATGCCCTGATCTGTATTTGCAGCTGCCTTTCGGGCCCAATAGATGTAGGAATGCCCCACAATCCAACAGTGCACTGGACCTGTCAAAACAAAAGCACAACCTAAACTCTCAACTCTGGTCTGACATATGACTTAAAACATCCAGACTTCCAGCCACCAATCCGCCTAATCACATTCTCACCCAAACCTAAGTAGGCTGCCTCCATCGCTGCCCCGATTCGGATAGAATGGGTACTGAACTCCTCCGCCGCATAACCTAAACCCGTCAATACCCGTCTGAACACCGCCAAGAATTGGAATCGAGAAAGACTCGACCCGTCCCTATGCACGAATAATGGCCAAAACCCCACCGGACGCACCTCCAAAAAAGCCTCCATAACTGCCACCGGGCAACAACACCCCCTTGTTTCTTTAATCTGGATCCACCTTCCAACCCCCCTTGATCCATTTTCGACTTTCTCAACCACACCCACAACACCTTTTCCCTAATAGAAACATCCTGAGCCTGCAGGCCCCCCACATCCCTTCTATTTGCCCCAACCAGTTTAGATATGCGAAATGCCCCAAAAAATGCCAACACAAAAGCGGCCCGGAATAGAAGAAACTCAAACTCAGAAGAACACACCGTTCTCAGCGAGCCCAATACCTGCCTCAAGGTATCAAATACCACCGGGTGCCTCCTGTCCTTACACACCTGGCCTTTACATAAGCCTCTTACTGCCATAGGATCACAAACAATTTTGTTAAATCCTCCCACCCCAACAGTTTGAAAAGAAACCCCATTGCTGCAATGGTCTTTCGAACCCTTGATTTTGACCAACCCAACACCCCCCATTCTCCAATCCATGCTAGGAATCCCCGACTCCACCCTTCTCTGGAGGATCCCATGCCTCTCTCTGTCACAAAATGAAACCACTGCCTCCAAGCTGATACATAAGCAACCCAAGTACCTCAAGCTAGTGCTCACCTGGCAACTTGGATTAGATCCAGCATTTCAGTTCCCACAGCTCTGGCGGACATTCGACTCCTTCCTTCTCCACTTCCGGTGCAACTCCCCAGAACCTTGCCCACTGAAAGCGAGAAAGAGCATCAGCAATGACATTCTGACAACCTGGCACATGAACAGCACGAAATAAGACATTCATTTGCATACAGTCCAGCACAAAAAAACCTCAGCAGTCGCACCACTGGCAGCGAGCTAGATGTGAGCTTGTTAATTGCAAACACTACACCCAGATTAGTAACGAATATAGTCTATATCAAAGACGATAGAGACTAAAAGAATGCACTTGGATAGCACTTCTGTTCCATGAAAATAACATTAAGACTCATGTAAACCTTGAACAACCACTGTAGGTCAAGGGTTGAGAGAAAATTAAAACATAACTTTTATTAACTTGACATTGAATAAAAATGTGTTCTGTGTAAATGTGTGTATTTTAAAAACACATAGCAACTTTACTCATAATAAAAGTGGCTCTGGATATTGGGTAAGTGAATTCCCTTGGACTAGGAATATTCTTAGGGAGTATATATATCTTTAGTTGGTAATATCCATCTATCCAGTGGCGAGTTGGCTTGTATCTTTCAATATTATACACCACTTGGGGATTCAAAATTCCCACATGCCGTTGATAGTGTATCAAATTAAGCAACTACAGCGGCAAACTAGGTGCAAGTGCTAACGGTACATTACATGTTAACAGTATAACGTTAATACTGTCAGCTGCTTTTACTGATTGTTAACAAAAATATATTATTTAAAAATCTGCTGCTAACCTCATAAGATCATAGAAGGCAGACGCTAATACTAACAGTGTCAAAGCTTATCTGGATAATACAAATCCTCTAAAGATATGCCTGAAATATTATAAAATCAGAGCAGTCAGCAAATCATTATGATTGCTTGAGTAATTAAAGACGAATAACTCTTTGATAAATTTTACACAATAGTGACCAAGTATTCTTACTAGTCCCTTAAGTGTACACTGTGATAAGTAAGACAATAAGTATCTAACCAGTACCAGACTGAAGATATGTATTGCTACGGACTGCATAAAATATATGATTAAAACACATTTATATCAATATTTGGAAACTATGCCGCTTATATAGCATATGCAGCATAATACAGCAGTTAGATACTGAGATTATAAAAACATTATATTGCGTTATACAGACTGTCTGAAATATTACATCTCTAGTACTATATTATATACAGATGACAACCGTATTCTATAGTAACGCATCAACCATATACAATTATAAGCGTAGCAACAGTATTTAATCAATCTGTTAGGTGATCACGATAGCAGAGATAGATAAAGCAAAAAACTTTATTTGCTATAAAGCTCCAATTACTTAAGTAAAGTTCAAAAGTGGTAAAATACCAACACCACTTATGATCTAAAACACAAACTTGAAATTTATAAAACAAGTTGTGTTAAAAGTACACCAAGCCCCCATACATGCCATACATCGATCAAAAACAACCAAAAACCGTGTTGTATTAATTGTTCAAGTACACAATACATATCAAAACTCAGAACAAAATATTTTAAGTGATCCTGTTATCCCATTGAATGATAAAATGGAACAGTGAATAACAAACTTATATTAACAACAAATGTACATACAAATAATATAACTGTTAATAACAGAAATACTAATAGTGAATATAATCCGTATGCAGAATTTACAACTATTAGGGATCTAGCAACTAAACTGATGGTATGAATTCTCTTTATATATAGATTAATCTATCCTGATAGTGTAAATAATAAACACATATCAGGATACTAATTACCTGTGCATCACACAGATACAAATCATATAGTTATCTCCTTTGCAAGGTTGCTTAATTTGATACACTATCAACGGCATGTGGGAATTTTGAATCCCCAAGTGGTGTATAATATTGAAAGATACAAGCCAACTCGCCACTGGATAGATGGATATTACCAACTAAAGATATATATACTCCCTAAGAATATTCCTAGTCCAAGGGAATTCACTTACCCAATATTCAGAGCCACTTTTATTATGAGTAAAGTTGCTATGTGTTTTTAAAATACACACATTTACACAGTACACATTTTTATTCAATGTCAAGTTAATAAAAGTTATGTTTTAATTTTCTCTCAACCCTTGACCTACAGTGGTTGTTCAAGGTTTACACGAGTCTTAATGTTATTTTCATGGAACAGAAGTGCTATCCAAGTGCATTCTTTTAGTCTCTATCTTCTTTGATATAGACTATATTCGTTACTAGTGTTGTTTCATGCACAAGCACTCAAGCTCACTGGGTATATAGATATATACCTATTAATAAATACAGAAACGTAATAAATACACACAGGTATATACAATTCAGGTATATAAATTGCACACCATTGGCAATTAACCTGAATATGTTGTGTATATATTGAATCACAAAATAGAGCGTTCCTATTCCATCAGTGTAGTGCTTTTGCTATTTTGTACTAAATCAATTACTACACCCAGATTGTCCGTATGGAACACCACCTTCCTGTCCCAAAGCCTGCCCTTCCACACCCTCAATGCCACCAAACAAAGGAAACAATTCCAGAAAAAACAAATTCTTATTAAGCCCCACTTGTTTCCATTCCTCCGGCCATAGCCCTGCCGACCAATGTCCTTGATAGTACGCCCCGTACCCCACCGATCCTGCAGCATCAGTATACAAATGAAGTTCCTCATTCGAAACTGCCAGATCCTGCACCATCGCGCTTCCGTTAAAATCTTCCAGAAAAACCAACCACACCTTCAAATCTTCCTTAAGATCATTCCCCAACCGAATCCAATGGCACGGGTTCCGTGCACCCGCCGTCGACAGCTTCCTACAGAAGACTCTCTAAATCGGGATGATCCTGCAGGCAAAATTAAGCTTGCCTACTAACGATTGAATCTCCCAGAGCCTGAGTTTTTTCTTCTTCTAGCACCTCGCAATGGAACTTTTTAAGTCCAACACCTTGTCCAAAGGCAAACGGTATTCCATACTCAAGGAATCAATCTCAATGCCCAAAAAACTCAAGACAGTCTTTGGACCCTCTGTCTTCTCATGAGCTACTGGGATGCTGAAGTCTGCTGCCACCGCAAAGAAATGCTCCATCAGCTGGACACAATCCCCCTCCCCTGCCTTCCCAACAAATAGGAAGTCGTCCAAGTAATGTACCAGCATCTTCAACCCCGACACCTGCCTAACCACCCATTCTACAAAAGTGCTAACCTTCTCAAAGTACGCACATGATATGGAAAAACCCATTGGCAGGCAAAAATCCACATAAAAGGCACCCCCAAAGTAGCAGCCCAGCAAGTGATGACACACTGAATGTACTGGTAACAGCCGAAAGGCTGCCTTCATGTCCACCTTCCCCATCTACGCACCCACACCCGCCGCCATCACCAACCTAACAGCCTGATCAAAGGAAGCATACCTCACAGCTGCCACATCCGGGTCGATGTCGTCATTCACCGACAAACCCTTCGGGTAAGACAATTGGTGAATCAAACTAAATTGTCCAGCCACCTTCTTGGGGACCACCCCCAGAGGAGACACCCTCAAGTTCTTCAATGGAGGGTGAGTGAACGGCCCCGTCATCCTCCCCAGAGCCACTTCCTTATCCAATTTACCTTGGACAACCTCTGGGAAATCCCTAGCAGACTTTAAATTCCACGAAATTTGAAATGCCCCCCCCCCTCCTCAAACGGAATTCAAAACCCAGAACTAAACCCCATTAACAACAACTCGGCATCCCCTGCTTTCCCTCTCACCTTAGCGAACCGTTCTAGCCAAGGCACCATCCTTCTTACCCTCACTGGGGTCTTGGCCCTTAGGAGCAGCCTCTCCCGGCTTTCCACTGGCACCTTTTTTAAAGCATCTGATCCAAGGGTGGGTTCCTTTACAACCCGAACAGGCATGCTTGTATTTGCAACCACTCCAGAATTTTCACAGGCCCTTATTGTACTGAAAACACAGGCCCTTCTGAATGGCAACGGCCGCGCTTCCCCCCAAGACACCCCCGGATGGGCTACCCCCCCTGAGATTCCTCCCACTCCACTGAGGCCACGAAAGGACCCACGCATAGGAGTCATCAACTCCAACCAAATCCCCATGTCCCTATCGTCCTAATGCATCTCGGGACTTACCGCCAAGCGCTGACAAAATTGTTCGTCATATCGCCACCATGCCAATCCCCCATATGTGCGATACGCCCCCGCGATTTTGTCATAATAGCAAAAGAGCGTGGAACACTGATCAGGGAACTTCTCTCCAATCACAGCCGCCAAGATACAAAAAACCCTCGACCAAATCAAAAGTGTTTTCGGTAACTTACGGTATCTTTTCTCCCATTCATCCTCCTCTTTCTTCTCTTTATCCTTCGCATCCTCCTTGATCTCCATCATCTGCTCCAGGGGTAACAATGAAAATAGTTCCAAAAATTCCCTCTTCCATATTTTTTCTTTTATTTCTTGCGACAAATGTATTCCTAATGGTCTGATGGAACACAAGCACGGCCTCCTCAACGTGCTCTCCGGCACCTTCACAATGTCCCCCGTCGCAGCCCCATCTTGTTTCTGACCTTGGGCCCCCCGGGTGGCCTGGCCGCTGTCTCCCATCCCCGCGACCACTCCCGTCGCAGGAGCCCCTCCTCCCATCCCCACACTCCAGGCCGCCGCCACATTCCCTTGCTGTCCTACCGATTGCTTTTCAAATTGTGCCAATAATTCCCTCAAACCGCTTACCAACGCCTGCTGCATCCCTCCTATACCATGCTCACCACGATCCACACCTACTACTCTCCTGGCACCCTCACCTGTGGTCTTGGGCGCCGTAGCTGCTGCCACTGCTCCGGATTCCCGTGCTTGCTCCGCTCCCCTTGCCTCCGGCTGAGGCCTGGTCTCCCGCTCTCGGGCCTGTACACCCTCCGCCTTGGCATTGGTGACCTGGACCTTCGTCTCCTCCCGCTCCTATCTTTTGCTCTCTCCAGCCTCCCCCATGTGGGGGACCGCCTCTACTGTCAATGTCTCACTCTCTCCCTTGGCGACCAGGATTTTTTCCCCGACGCCGTTCATCACCCGACCTTCGTGGGCTGTGGCGCTCCCGGGTATCCTTACCCTGAGGCCGTATCTGTGGAGAGGAGACAGTGAAAGGCCTATCATGCCATCCCTCCCTATCACTCCTAACACTCCCAACCCTAGACCTAACCCCTGTTTCCCTATCCCCTTCCCCTCTCTGCCCACCCAGCCCTGGCGATAATGCCCTAATTAACTGTTCTAATGTGGCCAGGTCCCCTACCTGCTGTTGGCCCACCGGTCCAGCTGAAGTTCCCTCCCCAGGATCCTCCATCTCCAGGTCGCTGTACGTATAATCAAAGCACAGCGCATCTCCCTCCAGGTCCTGCCCTGTCGGTTCCACAGAAATGTTTGTCCTACCGCACACCTGGGCCCTTTCTTCCTGCCCTACACCTTCAGAAGATAAACATAACACATTAATCCCCTCCCCGACTCGCTCCCCCTACCCCTGTCTGCTTGACTCCCCCCTCTCATTCTGCTCTTCCCTTTACCCCTCACAGCAACCCCTTTTCCCCCTGCTTATTCCCTTTACCAATAAACTGTCCCTCACCTTCTCCTCCCACCCCACCGCACCCTTCTTTCTGAACCCTCCCTGTCTTACCCCCCTTAACCGTCTGCCTCCCACCTTTCATCCCCTTCCTAGGCTTATCTACTGCCATCCAGCTCCGCCCTTGACCCCCTGTCTATCCCAAACCTGCACCTAATCCTGCAGCCTACACATTTCCTGTAGCCCCCCCACTGTCTTCCCTCAACAATACGCTTGCTCTGCCACTTGTCCCCTCCGGCAGCTCCCGCCTTTTTTGTGAGGCCAAAGGAGTCCCTTCCCCTGCCGTGGGCAGCTCCCGCCTTTTCTGTGAGGCCAAAGGAGTCCCTTCCCCTGCCGTGCACTGCTCCCCCAGTGTGTCCATCCCCCGGCTCCGTCTCACCATCTGCCCGCCTTGATCAAGGCCCAGCCCTCTCCCTTTCTTACCTGCCGTGTGCCCGGTCCTGCTAGCCGCCTCCTCCACCTGCTCAGTCTCCGCCGTCCTCTGCTCTGGAGTCACTCCGCCGCTCCTCCGATCACCCGACCGACCTCTGGAACCGCCCCCCCCGCCAGGGGGCTCCGTCTCCATCGCTCCCGACTTCTGGTGATAGCCGCACCGGAGGCCTGGACCGCCTCTGTGGCCTGCCGTGACCGCTCCCTCCTGCAGTAGATCCCGGGAGATTGGCAGCAGCCAGGTAATCCCTGAGCCATGCCATCCCGCATGCCGCCGCCATCCTGCTCACCTCCTGAAGCACTACGTCCATCCTCTAAGGCCTCTTCACTCGCAAGTCGTAACAACTTTCCCCTTACGATTGAAGAGGCTAAAAGTCAAAACAAAACTTTCATTATTCGGATAGAGCAGGCATTTTTTAAACGTTATCAAATTTGCTTTCTTCTCTTGTATAACAAAGGGACAGAAAACCCCCACATTTTCTTTCATTATGAGGTTTGAACATACAATTTTAAACAACTTTCCAATTTACTTCTGTTACCCAATTTGCTTCATTCTTTTGTTATCCTTTACTGAAGGAACAGCAATGTACTACTGGCAGCTGAACACATCTAGTTAGCCAATCACAAGACACACATGTGTGTAAGCACCAATCAGAAGATAGCTCATACTAGAGTAAGATATGTGCGTATTCATTTTCAAAAAGAGATACCAAGAGAACAAAGCACATTTGAAAATACAAGAGAATTTAAAAGTGTATTAATATTACATGCTATATCTGAATCATGCATGATTAATTTTGACTTTACTATCCCTTTAAAATGACCCTTCACTGGAACTAAGCTTAAACCCTTAAAAACAGCCCAGACCATTATTCCACCTTCACCAAACTTTACAGTAGGCACTAAGCATTTTAGTAGATATTATTCTTGTGGAATCCACCACACCCAGATTCTTTCATTAGACTTCTAGATAGTGAAGTTTGATTCATAACTCCAGAGAACCTGTTACCACTGCTCCAGACTTCAGAGTAGAGACGTACTTTACATCACTCCAACTGATGATCTGCCTTTTGCATGGTGATGTGAAGCTTTTGTACAGTTGCTCGCCAGTGGAAACCCATTTCACGAAGCTCCTCACGCACAGGTCTTGTGCTGATGTTGCTTTCAGAGGGAGTTTGGAACTTGAGTGATACAATAGATGATTACAAGTGACACTCTATTTAGAGCTTTTGCTCGCATGCAACCACCACTGGAAAAAAACTTTTAACTTGCACGGGTTAGTGTACGTGTTACAATTTGAAAGTAAATTGTTTGCGTGTGAGCAAAACTCGATTGCTTGAACTAACGAGAACTTTGGGCATCGCAACTGTGTTAACTTCGTCTCCACATAAACTTCAATGGAGCCCCCTGAAAAAAACTTATCGCTCGTGCCTTAACCCAAAACCGCGCTAGACCTGCAACGCTAAACCTGCAACGCTAAACCTGAAGTAAGTTATGAATATTTCACATTCCAATGTTCTTCACAGATGAAAACACTCTTTTTATTTTTAATTATATATTCTATATTTAAACAGTATCTAATACTTTTTTTTGTAATATATATATGTATACACATACATACATACAGTATATAACAGTACACCCCTGGGCAATATCACTTAAATATCAATTTATTCACAATTGTATCAATTGTCATTTTAATATACTTCTATAATCAATTATTCTTTGTTCTCTTGGCATCTTTTGTTGAAAAGCAGGGACGTATGCCATATAGTGCTCCAGATGCCTACCTAGGTATCTCTTCAATACAGAATATCATGGGAACAAAGCAAATTTGATAATAGACGTAAATTGGAAACTTTTTAAATGGTATATTCTGTCTGAATTACAAAATAAATGTTTTGGGGTTTTATATACCTTTAAATGTATTTGACTGGAAAGGGTCCCAAAGTGTGTATATCCTGTATGTCTATATATGTGTATACATGTGTATATCCTGTATGTCTATATATGTGTATACATGTGTATATCCTGTATATCCTGTATGTCTATATATGTGTATACATGTGTATATCCTGTATGTCTATATACGTGTATACATGTGTATATCCTGTATGTCTATATATGTGTATATCCTGTATGTCTATATATGTGTATACATGTGTATATCCTGTATGTCTATATATGTGTATACATGTGTATATCCTGTATGTCTATATATGTGTATACATGTGTATATCCTGTATGTCTATATATGTGTATACATGTGTATATCCTGTATGTCTATATATGTGTATACATGTGTATATCCTGTATGTCTATATATGTGTATACATGTGTATATCCTGTATGTCTATATATGTGTATACATGTGTATATCCTGTATGTCTATATATGTGTATACATGTGTATATCCTGTATGTCTATATATGTGTATACATGTGTATATCCTGTATGTCTATATATGTGTATACATGTGTATATCCTGTATGTCTATATATGTGTATACATGTGTATATCCTGTATGTCTATATATGTGTATACATGTGTATATCCTGTATGTCTATGTGTGTATACATGTGTATATCCTGTATGTCTATATATGTGTATACATGTGTATATCCTGTATGTCTATATATGTGTATACATGTGTATATCCTGTATGTCTATATATGTGTATACATGTGTATATCCTGTATGTCTATATATGTGTATACATGTGTATATCCTGTATGTCTATATATGTGTATACATGTGTATATCCTGTATGTCTATATATGTGTATACATGTGTATATCCTGTATGTCTATATATGTGTATACATGTGTATATCCTGTATGTCTATATATGTGTATATCCTGTATGTCTATATATGTGTATACATGTGTATATCCTGTATGTCTATATATGTGTATACATGTGTATATCCTGTATGTCTATATATGTGTATATCCTGTATGTCTATATATGTGTATACATGTGTATATCCTGTATGTCTATATATGTGTATACATGTGTATATCCTGTATGTCTATATATGTGTATATCCTGTATGTCTATATATGTGTATACATGTGTATATCCTGTATGTCTATATATGTGTATACATGTGTATATCCTGTATGTCTATATATGTGTATACATGTGTATATCCTGTATGTCTATATATGTGTATACATGTGTATATCCTGTATGTCTATATATGTGTATACATGTGTATATCCTGTATGTCTATATATGTGTATATCCTGTATGTCTATATATGTGTATGCACGTGTATATCCTGTATGTCTTTGTATGTGTATGCACGTGTATATCCTGTATGTCTATGTATGTGTATGCACGTGTATATCCTGTATGTCTATGTATGTGTATACACGTGTATATCCTGTATGTCTATGTATGTGTATACACGTGTATATCCTGTATGTCTATGTATGTGTATACACGTGTATATCCTGTATGTCTATGTATGTGTATACACGTGTATATCCTGTATGTCTATATATGTGTATACACATGTATATCCTGTATGTCTATGTATGTGTATACACGTGTATATCCTGTATGTCTATGTATGTGTATACACGTGTATATCCTGTATGTCTATGTGTGTATGTCTATGTATGTGTATACACGTGTATATCCTGTATGTCTATATATGTGTATACACGTGTATATCCTGTATGTCTATATATGTGTATACTGTGCATATATGTAAAACATAAAATACACTTTCCATACCATCCATCACAATCCAGTTGGAAATCTTTGTAGACAATTACACACGTTCTTCGGGGTGCACAGCTCAGAAGAACATAATACTCTTTACATATTTAAAACAGGATTGTGATAGTATTGCACTATGTATCTCATTTTCGTTAGATTATGCTGAATTATAGAGAACAGATTTACTTCTGCAGTTTAAGGGTTTTCATCTGAAAACTACAGATATCCTTTGACTTGTGTGCAGTGTATTTTATGTTTTAGTTTTTCACTCAAGTTGTGGTATTTTATCATTACTTTTTATTGCATGTGTATGTATATATATATATATATATATATATATATATATATATATGCATATACATATATAAATACACACACACATATACATATATATATATATATATATATGTTTGCTTGTTTGTTTGTCTGTTCATTATATGCTACAGAGTTTAAACCTTGGGCGAACTATTGGAAATAACCAAATAACCATATTCTTGTCTTCTTGATACTGTTCACAGACTGACAGGCAAACAGAAAATGTACAGCAATACATTTATATATACTGTATATATATATATATATATATATATATATATATATATATGCTTCTCATTCTGTTTTGCATATGTAAATATGACCCTGGGGATAGTCTCCCTAAGGGTGATGGGGGAAACCAGACGTGGACTCCTTGCCCATTGTGCTTAGAGGGATATGGCTGCACCTCACTGACGAGGCCCAAAGGAGGCCGAAACGATCATCTGGGGTTGTCATGTTCCTTGTTCAGAGGAGAATTGCCTGGTATTTCGGGGCTGGACTGACCATGTTAGTGGGATCAGACTGATATACTACAGGAAAGTTTTCCTCTGTGAAAAGCACAATTGGGCAGAAAGAAGCTACTACCAGGTGGCAACCGGGCCATACAACAAGCTATTGATGCTGCTGTTCATTCCTGGCAGACTGCTTCTCATTCTGTTTTGCATTTATATATATATTTGTAGAGATAGAATGTTTTATTATTTTTTTATTTATGTAGAGTAAAGACTTTGAAGGTACACATGCATGAAGCCAATAGATTATAAATGTAAAACACTTCATAATATTCCGCCGTAAATGTTTCAGTCCCTAGTCTTGTCTTTCTAAACTTCAATGTGTGGAAGCTTTCCTGTGTCCAGTGCGTCTTGTATCAAAAGCAAAAAGTGCTTTTTCGATAGATTGGAATAGCGGTGGTGAGATATCACTGAATATGCGTCGCAAAGTCATTTGGAAACAAAACCCAGGTTTAAATTCCCAAACAAATTATTGCATTACCTATACCTGTTCAAAAACATTTGGCAAAGTATATCATCTACAAAAAAATTTTTTAACTGCTTCTCTTTCATAAACATAACAGAAAAACTTATGTCATATTTTTATATTAAAAATATTTTTTTTTATTTATAGAAATTACAGAAAGGTTTACTCAATCGCACTATTATAAAATGCTTAGAATTAATTAGTATAACTAAGTATATTTCTCTTGTTAAGTGTATCCAGTCCACGGATCATCCATTACTTATGGAATATATTCTCCTTCCCAACAGGAAGCTGCAAGAGTCCACCCACAGCAAAGCTGCTATATAGCTCCTCCCCTAACTGCCATATTCAGTCATTCTCTTGCAAGCCTCAACATAGATAGGAGGTCGTGAGAGTCTGTGGTGCTTTCTACTTAGTTTATTCTTCAATCAAAAGTTTGTTATTTTTAAATGGCACCGGAGTGTGCTGTTTATCTCAGGCAGTATTTGGAAGAAGAATCTGCCTGCGTTTTTCTATGATCTTAGCAGACGTAACTAAGATCCATTTGCTGTTCTCACACATTCTGAGGAGTGAGGTACTTCAGAGGGGGAATGGCGTGCAGGTTTTCCTGCAGATAAGGTATGTGCAGTAAAATATTTTTCTAGGAATGGAATTGACTAAGAAAATACTGCTGATACCGAAGTAATGTAAGTAAAGCCTTAAATGCAGCGATAGCGACTGGTATCAGGCTTATTAATAGAGATACATACTCTTATAAAAATGTGTTTTAAAACGTTTGCTGGCATGTTTAATCGTTTTTTAACATATGTTTGGTGATAAAACTTATTGGGGCCTAAGTTTTTTCCACATGGCTGGCTTAAATTTTGCATAGAAACAGTTAACTGAAGCTTCCCACTGTTGGCTGTGGCAGTTTGTTGTGTCTGTTTTTAAAAACGTCTATGTCATTTTTTTGATCTGTTTTTTGCATTAAGGGGTTAATCATCCATTTGCAAGTGGGTGCAATGCTCTGTTACCTTATTACATGTACTGTAAAAATTTCGTTTATTTTACTGCCTTTTTTTCACTGTTTTTCAAATTTTGACAAAATTTGTTTCTCTTAAAGGCACAGTAACGTTTTATATATTTGCTTGTTAACTTGATTTAAAGTGTTTTCCAAGCTTACTAGTCTCATTATTAGTCTGTTCTAACATGTCTAACATAGAGGAAGCTCTGTGTTCATTATGTTTTAAAGCCATGGTGGAACCCCATCTTAGAATGTGTACCAGATGTACTGATTTCATGTTAAACAATAAAGATAATTTTTTGTCTTTAAAAACATTATCACCAGAGGATTCTGTCGTGGGGGTAGTTATGCCGACTAACTCTCCCCACGTGTCAGACCTTTTGACTCCCGCTTTAGGGACTCACGCTCAAATGGCGCCAAGTACATCAAGGGCACCCATAGCGTTTCTTTTACCAGGGGATTCTGTCGAGGGGAAAGTTATGCCGACTAACTCTCCCCACGTGTCAGACCCTTCGACTCCCGCTTCAGGGACTCACGCTCAAATGGCGCCAAGTACATCAAGGGCGCCCATAGCGTTTATTTTACAAGACATGGCAAAGGTGGTGAATAATATTCTGGCAGCAGTATTAGTCAGACTACCTGAAATTAAAGGAAAGCAGTTAGCTCTGGGGGTAGATACAGAGCATACAGACGCTTTAAGAACCATGTATGATACTACCTCACAATATGCTTAGTCTGTGGGTGATTTTTTTTGACTCAGGGAAGATGACTTAACCTGATTCTGATATTTCTACATTTAAAATTTATGCTTGAGAACCTCCACTTGTTGCTCAGGGAGGCTTTGGCTGCTCTGAATGAATGTGTACAATCGCAGGGCCAGAGAAATTGTGTAGACTGGATAAATAATATGCAGTGCCGGTGTGTACTGATGTTTTTTCCAATACCTAAAGAGGTTTACTAAAATTTTTTTAATAAGGAATGGGATAGACCAGGTGTGCCATTCTCTTCCCCTCCTATTTTTTAGAAGAATGTTTTCTAATAGTTACCACCACACGGGACTTCTGGCAGACAGTTCCTAAGGTGGAGAGAAGAGTTTCTACTCTAGCTAAGCGTACCACTACCTCTGATGAGGACAGTTGTGCTTTTTAGATCCAATGGATAAAAAATGTTTATTCAACAGGGTTTTATCCTGCAGCCCCTTGCATACATTGCTTCTGTCACTGCTGCTGCGGCGTTCTGGGTTGAGTCTCTTGATGAGGCTTTACAGTTAAGCGACTCCATTGGATGAATATATTTGACAAGCTTATGCTAGCCAATTCCTTTGTTTTCTGATGCCTTGTTCATTTGACTAGACTAACGGCTAAGAATTCTGTTTTTTACTATACTGGCGCGCAGAGCGCTATGGCTTATATCATGGTCAGTTGTCGTGACTTTAATAAATAAGCTACTTAACTTCCCTTCAAGGGGCAGACCCTATTCGGGCCTTGTTTGAAGGAGATTATTGCTTATATCACTGGAGGAAAAGGTCATGCCCTTCCTCAGGATAGGTCCAAATCAAGGGCCAAAAAAAAAAAAAAAAAAAAGTCTAATTTTCGTGCCTTTTAAAAATTTCAGGGCAGGTGTGGCATCCTCTTCCTCTAAGGCAAAACAAGAGGGAATTTTTGCTCAGTCCAAGGCGGTCTGGAGACAATCGGACCTGGAACAAAGATAAGCAGGCCAAGGAGCCTGCTGCTGCCTCTAAGGCAGCATGAAGGAACGGACCCCTATCCGGTAACGGATCCTATAGGGGGCAGACTTTCATTCTTCGCCCAGGTGTGGGCAAGAGATGCCCAGGATCCCTAGGCATTGGAATTTATATCCCAGAGATATCTTCTGGATTTCAAAGATTCCCCCCCAAAAAAAGGGGAGATTTCGCCTTTCACAATTATCTGCAAACCAGATAAAGAAGGAGGCATTCTTACATTGTGTACGAGATCCATCCAGTTCCAAGAGAGGAACAGGGACAGAGTTTTTACTCAAATCTGTTTGTGGTTCCCAAGGAGAGGGAACCTTCAGACCTATTTTGGATCTAAAGATCTTAAACAAATTCCTCAGAATTCCGTCATTTAAGATGGAAACTATTCGTACCATCTTAACTATGATCCAGGAGAATCAATAGAGGACTACAATGGATTTGAAGGATGCTTATCCTCACATTGTGATGCATAAAGATCACCATCGTTTTTCAGGTTTGCCTTTCTAGACAGGCATTACCAGTTTGTAGCTCTTTCCTTTGGGATATCTACAGCCCCAAGAATCTTTATGGAGGTTCTGGGGTCGCTTTGGCGGTCCTTAGACCGCGGGGCATAGAAGTGGCCCCTTATTTAGACGACATCCTGATACAGGCGTCAAACATCCAAATTGCCCAGTCTCATACGGACGTAGTACTGGCATTTCTGAGATCACATGGGTGGAAAGTGAACAAGGAAAGAGTTCTCTATCCCCAATCTCAAGGGTTTCCCTCCTAGGGACTCTGATAGATTCTGTAGAAATGAAAATTTACCTGACGGAGTCCAGGTTGTCAAAGTTTCTAAATTTCTGCCGTGTTTTTTCATCCCATCCGCGCCCTTCGGTGGCTCAGTACATGAATGAAATCGGCTTAATGGTAGCGGCAAGGGACATAGTACCGTTTGCACGTCTACATTTCAGACCGCTGCAACTATGCATGCTCAGTCAGAGGAACGGGGATTACACAGATTTGTCCCCCTGTTAAACCTGGACCAAGAGACCAGAGATTCTCTTCTCTGGTGACTATGTCGGGTCCATCTGTCCAAGGGTATGACCTTCCGCAAGTCAGATGGGACAATTGTTACAATAGATGCCAGCCTTTTAGGTTGGGATGCAGTCTGGAACTCCCTGAAGGCTCAGGGATAGTGGACTTAGGAGGAGACCCTCCTTCTAATAAATATTCTGGAACTGGGAGTGATATTCCATGCTCTTCAGACTTGGCCTCAGTTAGCAACTCTGAGGTACATCATACTCAGTCGGACAATATACACGACTGTGGCTTACATCAGCCATCAAGGGGGAACAGAAGTTCCCTAGCGATGTTAGAAGTCTTACAATAATTCACTGGACAGAGACTCACTCTTGTCTATCAGCTATCCATATCCCAGGTGTTGAGAACTGGGAGGTGGATTTTCTAAGTCGTCAGACTTTTCTTCCGGGGGAGTGGGATTTCCTCCGGAGGTCAAGACCAAGCAGGAGAGGGCTTTGGTGTTTTTGACAGCGCCTGCGTAGCCACGCAGGACCTGGTATGCAGATCTGGTGGACATGTCATCCTTTCCATCACGGTCTCTGCTTCAGAGACAGGTCCCTCTACCTCAGGGTCCTTTCAACCATCTAAATAGAATCAATCTGAGATGGACTGCCTGGAGACTGAACGCTTGATGTTATCAAAGCATGGCTTCTCCGAGTCAGTCATTGATACCTTAATACAGACATGAAAGCCTGTCTCTAGGAAAATTGAACATAGATATGGTGTAAATATCTGATTGTTATGAATCCAAGGGTTACTCATGGAGTAAAGTCTGGATTCCCAGGATATTATCTTTTCTCCAAGATGTTTTTGAGAAAAGGGTTGTCAGCTAATTCCTTAAAAGGGGACAGATTTTTACTCTGTCTATTTTTTTGCACAAGCGTCTGGCAGGTATTCTAGACGTTCAGGCATTTGGTCAGGCTTTGGCTAGATCCAAGCCTGTGTTTAAAACTGTTGCTCCGCCATGGAGCTTAAACCTGATTCTTAAGGTTCTTCAAGAAGTTCCGTTTGAACCTTTTTTGTTCCATAGATATCAATCTTTATCTTGGAAAGTTCCTTTTGGGTAGCTAATTCCTCGACTCGTAGAGTCTCCAAGTTATCTGTGTTACAATGTGATTCTCCTTATCTGGTCCTTCGTACGGATAAGGTAGTCCTGCGTACCAACCTGGGTTTTTTCCTAAGGTGGTATCTAACAAGTACATCACTCAAGAGATAGTTGTTCCATGCTTGTATCCTAATCCTTCCTCAAAGAAGGAACGTCTATTACACAATATTGGACGTGGTTTGTGCTTTAAAGTTTTACTTACAAGCTACTACAGTTTTCATCAAACGTTCACCTTGTTTGTTGTCTATTCTGGACAGAGGAGAGGTCAAAAGACTTCAGCAGCCTCTCTGTCTTTTTGGTTAAAAAGCATAATTCATTTAGCTTATGAGACTGCTGGACAGCAGCCTCCTGAAGGGATTACAGCTCATTCTACTAGAGCTGTGGTTTTCACTTGGGCCTTTTTTAAATGTGGCTTCTGTTGAACAGATTTACAAGACGGAGTCTTGGTCTGCGCTTCATACTTTTCAAATTTAACAAATTTGATACCTTGCTTCTTCGGAGGCTATTTTTGGGAGAAAGGGTTTTTTACAGGCAGTGGTAACTTCCGTTTAAGTACCTGCCTTGTCCCTCCCATCATCCGTGTACTTTAGCTTTGGTATTGGTATTCCATAAGTAATGGATGATCCGTGGACTGGATACACTTAACAAGAGAAAACATAATTTATGCTTACCTGATAAATTTATTTCTCTTGTAGTGTATCCAGTCCACGGCCCGCCCTGTCACTTTAAGGCAGGTAATTTTTTCATTTGAACTACAGTCACCACTGCACCCTATGGTTTTTCCTTTCTCTGCATGTTTTCGGTCGAATGACTAAATATGGCAGTTAGGGGAGGAGCTATATAGCAGCTTTGCTGTGGGTGGACTCTTGCAGCTTCCTGTTGGGAAGGAGAATATATTCCATAAGTAATGGATGATCCGTGGACTGGATACACTACAAGAGAAATAAATTTATCAGGTAAGCATAAATTATGTTTTAAACTCACAAGCAGATATAAAAAAAAGGATTAAGAACATTAGCTCAACTCATCTTAATAAAGCCTTTAAAGGGTCAGGGAGTTAAACACTTGTTATATTAAGGAGTTCTAATAGCTCTATTTGTAATGAATACGTATGAAAGGTTATTGTCCTCTGAAGAAAAACCATGTGCTTTCTCCAACCATATAGAGAGTACTGTATATGGCTGTTCAAACTACTAAAAGAGAAATTTAATTCTCTAATAAACCTAGTCCCAAGGACAGGTTCTAAACCATGACATTTGGTGGTGACAAATTTAACCACAAAGCTTAATATCAATGGTTAAGGGTGTACAGAGGTGATGGAATTAATCATCGATTGATTACTTTTCCCTTTCCTCTCCCATTGCTCTGTATGTTTTGCATATATAAAATAACATCTAATTTGTTAGAGCATTTTTTATCATCAGAAACGAAATCAGCTCTCAAAATAATTCCATTCTCTCACCCCTCAAACGCTCGCAACCAACCACAACCCACATAGCCATAAACTTAGCTCTTTCTCCCTTGTTACTGAGGAAGAAATTTTGGCACGTATAATGAGCTCTCACCTCACTACCTGTCCCCTTGACCCTATCCCCTCACAGCTACTCACCTCCCTCTCTTGTACCCTTACCCCTATACCCACACACATTTTCAACCTCTCCCTCAGCACCGGTATATTTCTCTCATCTCTGAAACATGCACTGGTCACACCTATCCTCAAAAAACCTTCCCATGATCTAACCTCCCCATCCAACTATTGCCCTATTTCCCTCCTCCCTCTTGCCTCAAAGCTTCTCGAAAACTAGTGTATGCACAGATATCCAATTTCCTTACATTAAACTCCCTCCTTGACCCACTGCAATCTGGATTTCATCCCCATCACTCCACAGAGACAGCAATCGTTAAGGTTACCAACAACCTACTTACAGCAAAATCAAATGGCCACTTCTCTCTGCTTATCTTCCTTGAACTGTCCGCAGCCTTTTATACTGTTGACCACCCTCTTTTGCTCCAAACCCTCCAATCCTTTGGCATCTGTGACACAGCCCTCTTGTGGTTCTCTTCCTACCTGTAAAACCGTACCTTTAGTGTAGCCTTCTCTGGGGCCTCCTCTGCCCCATCACCACTTTCTGTTGGGGTACCGCAAGGCTCTGTCCTCGGTCCCCTACTCTTCTCAATCTACACGTCATCATTAGGTTCGCTTATAAAGTCCCATGGTTTACAATATCATTTGTATGCCGACAACACCCAAATCTACTTCTCTGCACCAGACCTATCTCCTTCCTTGCTAACCCGTGTCACTAACTGTCTTGCTCACATCTCTTCCTGGATGTCCTCTCACTACCTCAAGCTAAATCTCTCCAAAACTGAGATCCTTATTTTCTCACATTCAGTCCTTGGCGAAAGCCTGCCTCTTCCACCTTAAAAACATCTCTAAAATTAGACATTTCTTTACACAAGACACAACTAAGATTTTAATTCACTCTCTCATCCTTTCCCACCTTGATTACTGCAACTCTGTCCTCTCTGGTCTCGCCAGCTGCTGCCTAGCTCCTTTACAATCTATAATGAATGCCTCTGCCAGGTTCATCTTCCTGACACGTCGCTCTTCATCTGCTGCACCTCTCTGCCAATCCCTTCACTGGCTTCCTCTTGCCTCTAGGATTAAACACAAAATTCTCACTCTGACATACAAAGTCCTCAACTGCACTGCTCCCCCTATATCTCAGACCTTGTATCCAGATACTCTCCCTCCCATCCCCTTCACTCTGCTCATGACCTCCTACTCTCCTCCTTTCTTGTTACCCCATCACACTCCCATTTAGAGGACTTCTCCAGACTGGCTCCCATCTTGTGGAACTCTCTGCCTCACTCCACAAGACTCTCCCCTAGTTTTGAAAGCTTCAAGCACTCCCTAAAGACTCTACTGTTCAGGGATGCACACAACCTACACTAACTTTTCTTTATACCAGTTCCTCTCCTCCATTGCTATCCCCTGAATCCCCTTAGCGTGTATGCCTAGGAGTCCAGCTGTTTGTAGATCACCTTTTTAAGAGCTGACTACAACAGTGCGACTCTTGGCAGGGCCCTCTAACCTTTTGATCCCTATAATTGTTCATAATTCCAATCTTTCCAAAATTCTTGTTTAATATTGAAAGAATGTCGACCATTGATTTATTTTATTATCAAAAAGAATAATCTAACACAGCTGGGCTTGATAACTTCCACAGTATTTGATCTCCATTCCCCCACAAAGGCACTGTTCACGACCAATAACGGCTGTTGAGCCCAAAAAAATTGGAAAGATATTTATTGTAATGTAGGGGTCTCTGTTTCACATAAAGAACACTACATAGCAGCACAAACAAACAAACAAAAATACAACTTCTCTCCAGGTTGTCCAGCCACCCTCACCAGCTGACCAGGTCACTAAACCTCATTTTGCTGGTCTGCATTCTCTCCTCTCCTGACAATTTCCTCTCTCTCTACAGATTGCAACTGTCACTATCTTGTTTTCTTCATGTTTGTACATTTAATTGATGGGGATGATATGCTCTGTATTGTTTTTGTTTGGCACAATTCAATTGTTATCAAACTGGGCTGATGCCGTTGGCCAACAAACTGCATATGCTGTGACACAAAAAACAAGATGGTGCTGCCTATGCTGATACTTTCATTGTTTAACTTTTCTGATATCTGATACAATATTTTTCAAATACAATAATGGTGTTATTGGTTGCATTTTGATCATTCCGATACCAAAATGAGAAGCTGAAAAACAGAATAGAATAAATTTGAACCAGCCCCTATGTGCTTACTAGATATGTAAATTTGGGATTTGGATGAAAGCAAATTTGTTTGAATTTTGATGATATGTTAAATTGTTTGATATACGAACAAATATTACAACAATTATGCATTGATCATTGGTAAGAATTAATCAAAGTGATAGCTTTAAAAAAACTATATCAGCTGGGAGTAATGTAGGTAAAATACTCCCTCTGAGCTTTAGTTACTAGAGTGTCTTTTGAATTCAAAGTGTAAATAACATCATGTTAATAGTCAACTTGTGCGTCGCTTGTGATAGGCTGCAGATTATGAATTAAAGAATGATGAGTGCGGGCTGCACCAATCAGCCAAGGTAAGGGCTTAATGCTTCAGTTAGTAATGTCAGTATTCCTGACCACTCAACCAATATCATAATCAACAACAGTACAGAGATGAAGTCAAAAGCTTAAAGAATGCTTAGTTTTAAAATACACCTTTTTTAAATACACCAATCGGCATACATTGTATCAATCACATGTGATTTGTTTACATTGTGGCAAAGAATTTCATGTGTTGAACATAAAGTTAATTTGCATGTGATTACATTTGTATCTTATAACTACATATGCTTGGACAAAGAATGTATTTGTATATAATTGTCTTTGCGTTATGGTTATGATCCGTATCAGAGACACATCCATATGCAAAGAATGTATTATGGGTCGAACAGTAATACGATACAATTTGGATTTTACAGTTTGATTTTATGTCTAATATAAGTAACTGTTATTTTAAAAACCTAGTGTATAGTAGAGAATTATATAGAATTCTATTATTATGAAAACCACAGAATTATTTTTTAGCACACAACATGTTTTCAGTGACAATGCCAACAGGTAGGCAACATAATCAAGAAAAATCTAACTTTTCTAAAAGGTAACGATGCCTTAAAAAACATTATTTCTCAAGGCATAAAATGTATAGCAAAAAAGGCGCCCACCATAGGAGATATCACAAGATTTTTTTTTGCTGGAAGGATACCCCCTAATAAGAATTGGTTAAATACCATAAAAGGCTCTTTCAAATGTGGCCATGTCCCTTTTAAAAGTTGTTACTATATTACTAAAACCAACACATTTACTTCTCACAGCACAGGCCAAGTTTTGAAAATTAGAAATAGAATAGATTGTACATCTCAATATCTAGTATATTTGATCAATTGCAAATTTTTTAAACAATACGTGGGAATTACCAAACGACTTCTTAAAGATAGAATACGTGAGCATCTATTATCTTTGGATGAATAAGAGCCAAGAACCCCAGTAGCAAAATATTTTCAATCTCATGGCCAAGGTACAAAATATTTTTCATTTATAGCTATTGACTGGATAGAAAAAAAACACCCAAGGGGGGAGATAGATTAAATTAACTCCTAAAAAAGGAAGTCTTCTGGATAGTTAAACTACAGACTAGCTACCCAGAAGGCATGAATAGAAGACTGGATGTAGATCTATTTATAGAGCAACACTCCCTGCCTTCCAAGTAATACAACAGTTCCCTTAAATAATATTCCAAATAAAATCCTCCTAACATGGAACTTGTTTCTGGTAGATAGAGACATATTGTTTCATCATATTGATCAGAATACAAACTATAGTTTTATTCTAACTTTTTATTCCTTATGTTTCTAATCACATAGTACTCGCAGGGCAAAGCAGGGTAAATACTCCCAGGGAAATGAGTATAACGCACTTTTGTTACATTAGGGAGAGCTTAAAGGTACATGAAACCAAAATTTTTTCTGTCATAATTCAGACAGAGAATACAATTTTAAACAACGTTCTAATTTACTTCTATTATGTAATCTGTTTCATTCTCTTGGTATCATTTGTTGAAGGAGCAGCAATGCACTACTAGTTTCTAACTGAACACATGAGTGAGCCAATCACATTCAATATATATATGCAGCCACCAATCAACAGCTAGAACCTAGTTTATCTGCTGCTCATGAACTTGCCTAGATAGACTTTTTAGCAAATTATAACAAGAGAAGGAAGCAAATTAAATAAAAGAAATAAATTGGAAAGCTGTTTAAAATTGTATTCTCTATCTGAATCATGAAATAATTTTTTTGGGTTTCATGTAACTTTAATTGCTTAGCACATACTATTTTAATGTAATACATTCCCCAGTCTTCTTCACAATCATAAGGATTATCATAAGTAACAACAGAACAGAAATTAAGTCAAAAGCTTAAAGAATGCTCAGTTTATTGGCTGTGCCAAGCAAATACAAAGTGTAATAAACAGGAACACCTGACGCATTTCATGCATGCACTTCAGCAGAGGCTAAGGATTCTAACGCCTAGATTTAGAGTTATGCGGCCAAAGGGGTGCGTTAGCTACGCATGCTTTTTTCTGGCCGCACCTTTTAAATACCGCTGGTATTGAGAGTTCACAGAATGGCTGCGTTAGGCTCCAAAAAAGGAGCGTAGAGCATATTTAACGCAACTTCAACTCTCGATACCAGCGGTGCTTACGGACGCGGCCAGCTTCAAAAACGTGCTCGTGCACGATTCCCCCATAGAAAACAATGGGGCTGTTTGAGCTGAAAAAAACCCTAAAACCTGCAAAAAAGCCGCGTTCAGCTCCTAACGCAGCCCCATTGTTGTCTATGGGGAAACACTTCCTACGTCTGCACCTAACACTCTAACATGTACCCCGAGTCTAAACACCCCTAACCTTACACTTATTAACCCCTATTCTGCCGCGCCCGCTATCGCTGACCCCTGCATATTTTTTTTAACCCCTAATCTGCCGCTCCGTAAACCGTCGCTACTTAGATTATCCCTATGTACCCCTAATCTGCTGCCCCTAACACCGCCGACCCCTATATTATATTTATTAACCCCTAATCTGCCCCCCACAACGTCGCCTCCACCTGCCTACACTTATTAACCCCTAATCTGCCGAGCGGACCGCACCGCTATTATAATAAAGTTATTAACCCCTAATCCGCCTCACTAACCCTATAATAAATAGTATTAACCCCTAATCTGCCCTCCCTAACATCGCCGACACCTAACTTCAAACATTAACCCCTAATCTGCCAACTGGAGCTCACCGATATTCTAATTAATGTATTAACCCCTAAAGCTAAGTCTAACCCTAACACTAACACCCCCCTAAGTTAAATATAATTTAAATCTAACAAAATAAATTAACTCTTATTAAATAAATTATTCCTATTTAAAGCTAAATACTTACCTGTACCTTAACTTTGTATTTATTTTAACTAGGTACAATAGCTATTAAATAGTTAAGAACTATTTAATAGCTAAAATAGTTAAAATAATTACAAAATTACCTGTAAAATAAATCAGCCAATCAGAATCAAGTTCAATCCGATTGGCTGATCCAATCAGCCAATCAGATTGAGCTCGCATTCTATTGGCTGTTCCGATCAGCCAATAGAATGCGAGCTCAATCTTATTGGCTGATTGGATCAGCCAATCGGATTGAACTTGATTCTGATTGGCTGATTCCATCAGCCAATCAGAATATTCCTACCTTAATTCCGATTGGCTAATTCCTATCAGCCAATCGGAATTCGAGGGACGCCATCTTGGATGACGTCATTTAAAGGAACCGTCATTCGGCGAGTAGGCGTCGGTTGAAGAGGATGTTCCGCATCGGTTGGAAAGAAGATGGCTCCGCTCCGCTCCAGAAGAAAGAAGATTGAAGATGCGGCTTGATAGAAGACTTCATCCCGATGATGGACTTCCGACTTCAGCCCGATGATGGATTTCTTCAGCCGCCGCTTGGATCCAGACTTCAGCCCGAGGATGGACGTCACTCTTCAGCCCCCCGCTTGGGCTTGGATCAAGACATCGGAGGCTCTTCTGGACAGATCGGGACCCGGTGAGGTGAAGACAAGGTAGGGAGATCTTCAGGGGCTTAGTGTTAGGTTTACTTAAGGGGGGTTTGGGTTAGATTAGGGGTATGTGGGTGGTGGGTTGTAATGTTGAGGGGGGGGTATTGTATGTGTTTTTTTTACAGGCAAAAGAGCTGAATTCTTTGGGGCATGCCCCGCAAAGGGCCCTGTTCAGGGCTGGTAAGGTAAAAGAGCTTTGAACTTTTTTAATTTAGAATAGGGTAGGGCATTTTTTATTTTGGGGGGCTTTGTTATTTTATTAGGGGGCTTAGAGTAGGTGTAATTAGTTTAAAATTGTTGTAATATTTTTCTTATGTTTGTAAATATTTTTTTATTTTTTGTAACTTATTTCTTTTTTATTTTTTGTACTTTAGTTAGTTTATTTCATTGTAGTTATTTGTAGATATTTTATTTAAATAATTTATTGATAGTGTAGTGTTAGGTTTAATTGTAGATAATTGTAGGTAGTTTATTTAATTTATTTATTGATAGTGTAGTGTTAGGTTTAATTGTAACTTAGGTTAGGATTTATTTTACAGGTAATTTTGTAATTATTTTAACTATTTTAGCTATTAAATAGTTCTTAACTATTTAATAGCTATTGTACCTGGTTAAAATAAATACAAAGTTGCCTGTAAAATAAATATTAATCCTAAAATAGCTATAATATAATTATAATTTATGTTGTAGCTATATTAGGGTTTATTTTACAGGTAAGTATTTAGCTTTAAATAGGAATAATTTATTTAATAAGAGTTAATTTATTTCGTTAGAATAAAATTATATTTAACTTAGGGGGGTGTTAGGGTTAAAATTAGCTTTAGGGGTTACAAAATTTATTAGAGTAGCGGTGAGCTCCGATCGGCAGATTAGGGGTTAATACTTGAAGTTAGGTGTCGGCGATGTTAGGGAGGGCAGATTAGGGGTTAATACTATTTATTATAGGGTTAGTGAGGTGGGAGTGAGGCGGATTAGGGGTTAATAACTTTATTATAGTAGCGGTGCGGTCCGCTCGGCAGATTAGGGGTTAATACTTGAAGTTAGGTGTCGGCGATGTTAGGGAGGGCAGATTAGGGGTTAATACTATTTATTATAGGGTTAGTGAGGTGGGAGTGAGGCGGATTAGGGGTTAATAACTTTATTATAGTAGCGGTGCGGTCCGCTCGGCAGATTAGGGGTTAATAAGTGTAGGCTGGTGGAGGCGACGTTGAGGGGGGCAGATTAGGGGTTAATAAATATAATATAGGGGTTGGCGGTGTTAGGGGCAGCAGATTAGGGGTACATAAGGATAACGTAGGTAGCGGCGCTTTGCGGTCGGCAGATTAGGGGTTAATTATTGTAGGTAGCTGGCGGCGACGTTGTGAGGGGCAGGTTAGGGGTTAATAAATATAATATAGGGGTCGGCGGTGTTAGGGGCAGCAGATTAGGGGTACATAAGTATAACGTAGGTGGCGGTCGGCAGATTAGGGGTACATAGGTAGTTTATGGGTGTTAGTGTACTTTAGAGCACAGTAGTTAAGAGCTTTATAAACCGGCGTTAGCCCAGAAAGCTCTTAACTACTGACTTTTTTCTGCGGCTGGAGTTTTGTCGTTAGATTTCTAACCCTCACTTCACCCACGACTCTAAATACCGGAGTTAGAAAGATCCCATTGAAAAGATAGGATACGCAATTGACGTAAGGGGATCTGCGGTATGGAAAAGTCGCGGCTGAAAAGTGAGCGTTAGACTCTTTAATGACTGACTCCAAATACCAGAGGGCGGTAAAAACCAGCGTTAGGAGCCTCTAACGCTGGTTTTGACGGCTACCGCCCAACTCTAAATCTAGGCCTAAGGAAATTCTAAGGTATTGTCTGCATATGTATGCCGATATAGATGAAAATAGGAGTGGATATATACAAATTTATTATACAATGAACTAATAACTTTCAATAACGATAAGGACAATTTCATTGTAATTTTACGTTATACTTTGCTTTTATTTATTTTTTGTTTTTTATTCTTCAATTGGCATTTGTATTTGTTTTATTCTTTTATGATAAGTGCATTTAAAAGTATCAAGATTATTGTCATTTTGTATGCAAACAACTCATATGTATTTCAATATATTTGAATGTTTAATTTTTTTAACTTGATGTTTTATGTTTAGTGTTTGCATTAACATACCAGATTAAGAAAAATTAGTGGCTCTTACTTATGCTGGGTTGCCTATAGCATTAAACCTTTAAATCCCACTAATTAGACAACAAGTACTGCCATTGGTGCAGGCAAACTGATGAAGCAATTGGCTACTACAGTGTATTTAAACCACAATTTCCTTAGAATCCTTAGCCTCTGATGAAGCACATGTGCACATGCGCAAACGCGTCAGTCGTTACTGTTTGTCACACTTCATATTTGCTTGGCACAGCCAATAAACTGAGCATTCTTTAAGCTTTTGACTTTAGTTCTGTTCTGTTGTTGCTTATGATATTGATATATGAACAGCCAAATATATGATGATTGTGTTAAGAAATTGATTTATTTGTTTATGCCGTTTGGCCCCCAAAAAAAGATGCAGGAATGGGGTTATAGGAGTTATATTGTCTGGTTATTAATCTCCTTTGTTTGTAATGATGTGCAGGGGGGTCTTACCATTCAATTGTCCAGCGCACTCTGTACAATCCTGCCATAGTATTTGTGATGAGAGCAGGATGTGATGTCACTAGTTGGGGGGGGGGGGGGGGGGCTTAAGTCCGGTAGTCTGTGTGGCAGTTTGTGAGTGAAATCAACCTGACTAGATGTATGTTTCTGTGCTCTGTAATAAAATAGAGTTGTACCATCATTGCTGTGTCCTGCATATGTCCTGCATCTCATGACATGGTGTCAGAGGTTCTGGCCTGCGCTTCTGTTCCTGATCGATTGCAATATAAAAGTTTACCCTACCTGAGCCTTTTGACTTCTCTCAGCCTGCAGCTTGGCCCACATGGCATCAGCGGTTTCAGCGCTTCAGGATTGCTTCCAAACTGAACAAGGAGAGTGGTGATGTACAAGTTAATTCTCTTTTATACTCTATGGGGAAAGATGTGGAGCCAGTGTTCAATGCTTTTACTTTCCAAGAAGGGGAAGAATTTAACTTTGATATAGTTATGGATAAACTCAGTGCCCACTTTGTGCCCAAAAGAAATGTGATTCATGAGAGAGCTTGTTTTCACAAACGTAATCAGCGTGTGGGAGAATCTGTGGAGTCATTTGTGCGCAGCCTGTATGAACTAGCTGAATTCTGTGAGTTTGGTGTTGCTAAAGAAGAGCAAATCAGAGACAGAATAGTTATTGGAATTGCAGATGCTGAAGTCTCACTGAAGCTGCAGTTAGAGCCTGATTTAACATTAGATGGGGCTAATAGGATGGCCCGCCAGAGTGAACTGGTGAAAAAGCAGAGTGCTGATCTGAGGTCTGAGAGTATTGTGGATGAAGTGCAACAGTCCAGAAAACTGCTAGTGAAAGGCACAGTGTGAGCGGTAGATCTAATGTAATGAAAAGGCCTAGAAGTGGATGGGCGCAACATGCCTGATGCACACGGTGCTACCGTGCCCATGATCAGAATGTTATATGCCTGGCCAGAGATAAAAGATGCAGAAAATGTAACAGAATGGGCCATTTTGAAGTGGTGTGTAAAACTGAATACATTAAGGAGATGCAGGTGGACAGTGACCAGGAGGGTCAGGAAGTGTCTTTTGTGGGGTCCGTTGTGGAACGGCCAAGCTCAGAGGAAGATTGGAAAGTTACTTTTACTGTAATGGGAGCCAAAGTTGATTTTAAGATTGACACAGGAGCAGATATCACTGTAATGTCTTTTGCTGAATTTATGAAACTGCCTCGACAGCCCCAGCTGGCGAAGGTTACTACAAATGTCCATTGTCCTGGTGGCCGCATTGATTGTGTGGGGAAATTTCTTGCCAGCTGTGAGTACAAGCAAAGGAAGTTCACCATGTGGGTGCATGTGATCCGAGGTCAGTGTGTTAACAATTTATTGAGCAGAAAAGCGACTTGGGCCTCGTGGCCAGAGTGAATGAGATTTCCGAAGATATGTTTGGCGAGTTGGGCCTACTGAATTGCAAACCAGTCCGTATAGCACTTAAAAGTGACGCAGTCCCATACAGTATTTCGACTCCCTGTAGAATTCCGTTCCCGCTCATGCCTCAAGTAGAGAAAGAGCTTATGCGCATGAAGTCTATAGGGGTTATTGAAGAGGTTGTTGAAGCGACTGATTGGTGTGCCCCCATTGTTCCAGTTGCAAAGAAAAACGGAAAGGTGCGCATCTGTGTGGACCTGAAAAGGTTGAATGAGGCAGTGAAGAGAGAGAGATTTGTGCTGCGGACTTTAGAAGATATAGCTCCAAAGTTGGCTGGGGCGAAGTTCTTTTCCACATTAGACACTTCTAGCGGCTTTTGGCAGATCCCCCTGGATCCAAAGTGCCGCAAACTGACTACCTTTATCACACCGGTAGGTCGGTTCTGCTTCTGCAGACCCCCCTTTGGGATATCCTCCGCTCCTGAAATCTTTCAAAGGGAAATGAGTTCTCTCCTGAGTGACCACGTGGGCACAGCGGTCGTCATGGACGACATTCTAGTGTATGGGTCTACAGTGGAGGAGCATGATCTGTGTTTAAGTTGTGTGCTACAGGCTATCAAAGAGTCTGGGCTGAAGCTGAATAAAGAAAAATGTCATTTTAGGAAAACTGAATTATGTTACTTTGGGCATATCATCAACGGGGATGGCATCAAGCCAGACCCCGAGAAAATTCGTGCTATTGAACAGATGAAAAGTCCTTCTGATGTACATGAGCTGAGACAGATATTGGGCCTTGTAAATTATGTGGGCAAGTTTCTTCCAGATTTATCAACAGTTTTACACCCTATCACAGAGTTGCTTAAGAAAGACGTTGCCTGGGTCTGGGGACCTTCACAAGAAAAAGCTTTTCTGCAGGCCAAGTCCCTGCTGGGGTCTGCTCCAGTGCTGGGGTTCTACGACCCTTCAAAAAAGACTGTGGTTAGTGCCGATGCAAGCAGTTATGGGTTGGGGGCTGTACTCCTGCAGTTAAATGAAAATAAACTACAGCCCATCGCCTACTGTTCCCGCACACTGATGGCTGCGGAGTCAAAATACGCTCAAATTGAGAAAGAGTGCCTGGCTGCAGTTTGGGCCTGTGAGCGCTTTCAGCGTTATCTAGTGGGTTTGGAGAAATTTAGTCTGGAAACTGACCACAAACCGCTAGTCCCTCTAATCAACTCTTATGACATTGACAAAACACCCTTGAGATGCCAGAGACTTTTAATGAGACTGCTCAGGTTCAATGTTCAGGCAGTGCATGTGACGGGGAAACAACTGGTTGTGCTGGATACACTATCCAGGCTCCCGCTGGCTGCTGCTGAAGATTCCTCCACAGAATCTGATGTGAAAGTGTATGTTGATTCAGTTCTGGCCTCTAAGTCCATTTCTTCAAGGAAACTGGAGGAAATAAAGAAAGAGACATATTTGGACACAGATCTGCAAGAGGTTATCAAGTACATAAAAGAAGGCTGGCCTAAGAGTTGGGCAGCCTGGATGTCTTTAAGTGCTTACCAGCCAGAGAGGTCGCAGCTCACAGAGATGGAGGGGTTGGTGCTATTCTAAGACTGCATTGTAATTCCTGTCAGCATGAGGAAGGAGATGTTAAACAGGATTCATGATGGCCACTTAGGCATTACAAAGTGCAGAGAAAGGGCAGCTACAGCTGTGTGGTGGCCTGGGATCAGCTCCGACATTGCAAATCACGTGTCTAAATGTGCCTTTTGCTGGGAACGCCGGCCTACTCAGAGAAGGGAGCCCTTGATTTCTACTCCGCTGCCTGCAGGGCCGTGGCAGAAAATAGCTGCTGATTTGTGTGAACTGCACGGAAAAAAGTTCCTTGTTGTGATCGACTACTATTCCAGGTATTTGGAAATTGCACCCCTGAATGATATCACAAGTCAAGCCGTTATCATTCGCTGAAGAGCTTGTTCGCCCAGTGGGGCATTCCAATGGAGCTGGTGAGTGATAATGGTATGCAGTTCGCTTCTACAGAGTTCAGTGCTTTCAGCAGGGAATATGACTTTGTACATTCCACGTCAAGTCCACATTATCCGCAGGCCAACGGAATGGCTGAAAGGGCAGTTCAAACAACAAAATTCATTCTAAAGCAATCTGAGCCGTACCTGGCCCTCTTGTCATACAGGGCAACGCCCATTCAAGCTACCGGGTTTAGCCGGCACAGCTGATGCTAGGACGCCAGATTCACAACACTTTACCCTCAGTGGGTGTCTTCAAGCCGCCTCGCCCTGTTCCTCGGGACGAAGTCCTTAGGAAGGATGAAAAGGCCAAAAAGGGTTATCGTTTCTTCTACGACAGGAGACATTCTGTCAGGCCCTTACAGGAACTGAATGCAGGGCAAACTGTCAAAATTAAACTAGATGATGAGAAGAAATGGAAGACGCCTGCTACGGTAGTTGGCCGCTCTCCAGAACCAAGGTCTTATACAGTCCTTGCTGATGGAGGGACCTTTACACGCTGTAACCGAAAACATCTTCAGCCTGTATCTGAGAGTCTGGAACTGGATGCCTCAGTAGCACCGCTGGTGGGATCCCCTGTTCTAAGAGAGGTGCCTTCCCTCAGCAAGATCACAGCGGGGATATATCTTTGCCTCCAGCAGACTCTAATTCACCATCTTCTGTATCAGAGGACAGTTCATGCAAAGTTACATCAAGCGGAAGAGTGGTGAGACTTCCGGCCCGATATAGGGACTGACTTTAGCTAGAACAGTGACCGGAAGTATGGGCAGAATAATCCCATGGTCACTGTTGACTAGGGTAGTCTACCCTGATGTCCAAGTCAAGATGTAATTTATGTGTTTATATTTTCTGAACCTATTTGTTTATATATTGTTTGAAAAAAAATGTTGTTGTATACTCTGTTCTTATACCTTGTTATTTGTTATTTTCAAATGTATGCTTCGCCTTTGAAAAGGGGGAAGATGTGATGAGATGGGTCTTAGGTCCTGTAGTCTGTGTGGCAGTTTGTGAGTGAAATCAACCTGACCATCATTGCTGTGTCCTGCATATGTCCTGCATCTCATGACAGTATTTTTAATGACTACTGTAAGGACAGCCGGTCAGGCACTAATGCTGGATGTTAGTCATACAGGAGTTGTATGTTCTTTTAACATTGAAAGTTGGGTTCTTTTATTTGTTTGAATCCTGTAATACAAGATTTTTGATAATATTAATTGTCTATATTAGCTGTTCTTAATTGAAATAATGGTAATGGATCTAAATCCAATATTTGTCAAGACTGAATGCCTGAATGGGCGAAATTCAGCCAAAATGAACATTTTTAAAAATCTAAAATGGATCTATCGGATGAAACAAATTTGTAGCCCATGCCCATGTCTAGTATTTACCTTACAAAAGTTAGCTAGAAAGCAGCAATTCACTACTGGGACATCTGTAGAGACAATAACAAAAGGGATATGTGTGTACCCACCAATCACCTGCTAGTTCCTACTAGTGTCTAAAGCCTACCTATGAATACCTATGTATGCTTTTAAATAAAGAATACCAGGAACACGAAAGCCAAATTTCTTTCTTTCATGATTCAGATAGAACATAACATTTTAAACAACTTTCCAATTTACTTATATTATTAAATTTGCTTCATTCTCTTGGTATTATTTGTTGAACAAGCAGCAATGCACTACTGTAACCATTAACATGAGGTATTTATGTGAAGCTTATGTGAAGTTACCAATCCGCAGCTCCTGAATCTACCTAGGTATCCTTTTCATCAAAGGATATCAACTTCAAGAGAACAAAACAAATTAGTTAAAGGGACAGTCTAGTCAAAACTAAACTTTAATGCTTCATATAGGGCAAGCAATTTTAAACAAATTTCCAATTTACTTTAATAATCAAATTTGCTTTGTTCTCTTGGTATTCTTTGTTGAAAACTAAACCTAGGTAGGCTCATATGCTAATTTCTAAGCTGTTGAACTGCCTCTTATCTTAGTGCATTTTGACAGTTTAGACAGTTTGACACTGCTAGTTCATGTGGGTCATATAGATAACATTGTGCTCACTCACGTGGAGTTAATTAAGAGTCAGCACTGATTGGCTAAAATGCATGTCTGTCAAAAGAACTGAGATAAGGGGCAGTCTGAAAAGGCTTAGAAACCAGGTAATCACAGAGGTAAAACGCGTATAGCTATAACAGTTTTGGTTATGCAAAACTGGGGAATTGATAATAAAGGGATTATCTATCTTTTTAAACAATGCAAATTCTGGAGTAGACTGTCCCTTCAATAGAAGTAATTGGAAATTGTTTAAAATCACAGGCTGTATCTGAATCATGAAGGAAAAATGGGGGATTTATGTCTCTTTAAGTAAAATTGATAATATAAATAAAAAAAATTAATTTCAGATGCTTTCTGAACCATGACAGTTACATTTTGACTCTCCTATAGTTAGGTATAATCGTATTATAGATAGATAGATAGATAGATAGATAGATAGATAGATAGATAGATAGAAAATACTGGAAGAGATAGACAGACAGATAGACAGACAGATAGATAGATAGATAGATAGATGGGCAGGCATACATACATAGATAGATGGATAGATGATAGATAGATAGATAGATAGATAGATAGATAGATAGATAGATGAATAGGTGATACATAGATAGATAGAAAGATATATATATATATATATATATATAGATAGATAGATAGATAGATAGATAGATAGATAGATAGATAGAGAGAAGGAGGATGAGAGAGAGAGATAGAGAGACAGAGAGATATATATATATAGAGAGAGAGAGATAGAGAGAGAGATATAGAGAGAGAGATATAGATATATATATATATATATATATATAGAGAGAGAGAGAGAGAGAGAGAGAGAGAGAGAGAGAGAGAGAGAGAGAGAGAGAGAGAGAGAGAGAGAGAGAGATACATATATATATATATATATATATATATATAGAGAGAGAGAGAGAGAGAGAGAGAGATAGGAGATAGATAAATACATATATAGAGAGATAGCTAGAGACAGACAGTACGAAAAAGATAGATAGATAGATAGATAGATAGATAGATAGATAGATAGATAGATGATAGATAGATGAATAGGTGATGCATTGATCGATAGAAAGATAGACAGAGATATAGATATAGATAGATAGATAATACATAGTTAGCTGATAGACAGACAGATAGACATATGGGGGTCGATCCGATATAAAGCGTCGCCCGCAAAAGCCGGCGACGCCAATATTTGCGCGGATTTGGTATCACATATACGGCGTAACCTAGAAGTTACGCCCGTATATTTCTGCCGTCGCCCGCAGTTTTTTGGGCCATAGGCAGGTATACCAAACCCGCGCAGTTTGGTATCCAATATGCAGCGTAAGGACTTACGTGGCGAAAATGGAGAAAACTTACTCCATTTTCACCTCGCCACAAAAAGCAGCCGTAAGAAGCCTTACGCTGACTATTGGAGCCCCGTAACTCCCTAAACTAACTAGAAAATAAACCTAACACCTAACGCATGCGCAATGTCTATCTCCCTGTCAACCGCGATCTGCTAAAATAAACCTAACACCTAACGCATGAGCAATGTCTATCTACCTGTCAACCGCGATCCCCCCCCCCCCGAAATCCCTAATAAAGTTATTACCCCCCTAAACCGCCGCTCCCGGACCCCGCCGCCATCTACATAAACTAACCCCCTACTGTGAGCCTCTAAAACCGCCGCCATCTACCTTATCTATCCCCTAATCTGACCCCTTACACCGCCGCCACCTATATAAAAATGATTAACCCCTAATGTAAGCCCCTTACACCGCCGCCATCTCTATTAAAATGATTAACCCCTAATTTAATCTACCTACCCCGCCGCCAGCTATATTATCTATATTAACCCTAAGTATATTATAGTTAATATAGGTATTACATTATATATATTAACTATATTAACCCTAATTATATTAGGGTTAATATAGTTAATATAGTTACTATAGTATTTATATTAACTATATTAACTCTATCTAACCCTAACTAAATTTATATTAAATTAATCTAATTCATTTATAAACTAAAATGTTCCTATTTAAATCTAAATACTTACCTATAAAATAAACCCTAAGATAGCTACAATATAATTAATAATTACATTGTAGCTATGTTAGGGTTAATATTTATTTTACAGGTAAATTGTTAATTATTTTAACTAGGTATAATAGATATTAAATAGTTATTAAGAATTCAGCTCTTTTGCATACAAGAAATACAATACCCCCCCCCCCATTACAACCCACCACCCACATACCCCTATTCTAAACCCACCCAAACCCCCCTTAAAAAAGCCTATCACTACCCCCCTGAAGATCTCCCTACCTTGTCGTCACCACACCGGGCCGAACTCCTGATCCGATCCGGGCGAGGTCTTCCTCCAAGCGGCAAAGAAGAATTCTTCCTCCGGCGATGTCTTCCTCCAAGCGGCAAAGAAGAATTCTTCCTCCGGCGACGTCTTCCTCCAAGCGGCAGCAAAGTCTTCATTCTTCCGGCGGCATCTTCAATCTTCTTTCTTCGCTCCGCCGCCGCGGAGCATCCATCCCGGCCGACTGCTGAACTTGGAATGATGTACCTTTAAATGACGTCATCCAAGATGGCGTCCGCCGAATTCCGATTGGCTGATAGGATTCTATCAGCCAATCGGAATTAAGTTAAAAAAATCTGATTGGCCAATAGAATGCGAGCTCAATCTGATTGGCTGATTGGATCAGCCAATCGGATTGAACTTGAATCTGATTGGCTGATTCAATCAGCCAATCAGATTTTTTTAACTTAATTCCGATTGGCTGAATCCTATCAGCCAATCGGAATTCGGCGGACGCCATCTTGGATGACGTCATTTAAAGGTACATCATTCCAAGTTCAGCAGTCGGCCGGGATGGATGCTCCGCGGCGGCGGAGCGAAGAAAGAAGATTGAAGATGCCGCCGGAAGAATGAAGACTTTGCTGCCGCTTGGAGGAAGACGTCGCCGGAGGAAGAATTCTTCTTTGCCGCTTGGAGGAAGACATCGCCGGAGGAAGAATTCTTCTTTGCCGCTTGGAGGAAGACATCGCCCGGATCGGATCAGGAGTTCGGCCCGGTGTGGTGAAGACAAGGTAGGGAGATCTTCAGGGGGGTAGTGATAGGCTTTTTTAAGGGGGGTTTGGGTGGGTTTAGAATAGGGGTATGTGGGTGGTGGGTTGTAATGGGGGGGGGTAATGTATTTGTTGTATGCAAAAGAGCTGAATTCTTTGGGGCATGCCCCACAAAAGGCCCTTTTAAGGGCTGGTAAGGTAAAGAGCTTTGAAATTTGTTGAATTTAGAATAGGGCAGGGAATTTTTTTTATTTTGGGGGTTTATTATTTTATTAGGGGGCTTAGAATAGGTGTAATTAGCTTAAATATCTTGTAATCTTTTTTTTATTTTTTGTAATTTAGTGTTTGTTTTTTTTTGTAATTTAGTTTAGTTAATTTAATTGTATTTTTAGATAGATGTTAGTAGTTTATTAAATTTATTGATAGTGTAGGTGTATTTGTAACTTAGGTTAGGATTTATTTTACAGGTAATTGGGTAATTATTTTAACTAGGTAGATATTAAATAGTTAATAACTATTTAATATCTATTATACCTAGTTAAAATAATTAACAATTTACCTGTAAAATAAATATTAACCCTAACATAGCTACAATGTAATTATTAATTATATTGTAGCTATCTTAGGGTTTATTTTATAGGTAAGTATTTAGATTTAAATAGGAACATTTTAGTTTATAAATGAATTAGATTAATTTAATATAAATTTAGTTAGGGTTAGATAGAGTTAATATAGTTCATATAAATACTATAGTAACTATATTAACTATATTAACCCTAATATAATTAGGGTTAATATAGTTAATATATATAATGTAATACCTATATTAACTATAATATACTTAGGGTTAATATAGATAATATAGCTGGCGGCGGGGTAGGTAGATTAAATTAGGGGTTAATCATTTTAATATAGATGGCGGCGGTGTTAGGGGCTCACTTTAGGGGGTTATAGATATAATATAGCTGGCGGCGGGGTACGGGAGCGGCGGTTTAGGGGTTAATAACTTTATTAGGTTGCGGCGGGGTACGGGAGCGGCGGTTTAGGGGTTAATAGCTTTTTTATTGTTAGGCTAGTGAGGGGGGATAGCGGATAGAGGGTTAGACGTGTCGGGCTATGTTAGGGAGGCGTGTTAGACAGTGCGGGCTATGTTAGGGAGGCGTGTTAGACAGTGCGGGCTATGTTAGGGAGGCGTGTTAGACAGTGCGGGTGTTTTAAACTTTAGTCAGGTTTTATAGGCGCCGGCAGTTTCTAACGTGCCGCAAGTCACTGGCGACGCCAGAAATTTGTACTTACGCAGATTTCTGGACATCGCTGGTTTGTGAGACTTACGGCACGTTAGCATCTGACGGCGACCTATATGGGATGGCTCGAGTTGCGAGCTGAAACTGCGGGCGACGCCGGTTCCCTCGCTTGCGCCGCAAACTGCGATCGATATCGGATCGCGCCCATGATAGATAGATGATAGATGAATAGGTGATACATTGATAGATAGATAGATAGATAGATAGATGAATAGGTGATACATCAATAGATAGAAAGATAGACAGAGATAGATAGATAGATAGATAGATAGATAGATAGATAGATAGATAGATAGATAGATAGATAGATAGAGATAGATAGATAGATGATAGATAGATAGATAGATAGATGAATAGGTGATACATCGATAGATAGAAAGATAGATAGAGATAGATAAGATAGATAGATGCTAGATGAATAGGTGATACATTGATAGATAGATGATAGATAGATAGATAGATAGATAGATAGATAGATAGATAGATAGATGATAGATAGATAGATGAATAGGTGATACATCGATATATAGAAAGATAGACAGAGATAGATAGAGAGAGAGAGAGAGAGAGAGAGAGAGAGAGAGAGAGAGCGATAGATAGATAGATAGATAGATAGATAGATTGATAGATAGATAGATAGATAGATAGATAGATAGATAGATAGATGATAGATACGTACTAACGTCTAAATAAAATAAAGGACATCATTTTCCATGAATTATACAAGAAAATAAAAAGCAATGCATGTAGTTGTTGTCATGTATATTACAAAAATAGTTAATACTGTTTCCATGGCAACAAGCAGTCATGATGAGAAGCTAAAGGTCTGAACATAATGCCTGATGCAAGGTCTCTGTAATTCAAAAGCTGATTTTCTTTGCTACAATAGGAGTGATATGTGCTTTCAATATCATCTTAAGCTTTCACGGCAAATCCTTGGAGCTAATCCAATAAATAGAGCAGTGGCATAAAAAAGTATATATGTTTGCACATTATGAAAGAGGTTTACTGTACCTTGAATCTATCTTTAAAAAAAGATTTCAAGAGTAAACACCATCTCTTGTGAAAAGAATTTCTATTTTGTACTATAGCTAGCAAGGTCAAAAGCAGAACATATTGAAATTAGAAAAATGACAATGACGCATGATTATACATGTGCTTATTAGAATTAAATCTGAAACACTGAAGCCATTTTTTGTTCCTCTTAGAGATGAATAGTCAAGTCCTATTGTATTATTTACTATAACTGTGAACCAGCTATCAAATCTAGCAAAATAAATGTGCATCTTAAAGTCAAATTATTAAAGGGACAGTCAACACCAGAATTGTTATTGTTTAAAAAGATAGACAATCCCTTTATTACCCATTCCCTAGTTTTGCATAACCAATACAGTTATAATAATACAAGTTGTACCTCTGGGATTCTCTTGTATCTAAGCCTCTGCAGACTGCCCCCTTATTTCAGTTCTTTTGACAGATTTGAATTTTAGCTAATCAGTGCTCACTCCTTGGTAAATTCATGTACATGAGCTCAATGTTGTCTATGTGAAACACACGAACTAACGCCCTCTAGTGGTACAAAAACATTCAGATTAGAGGTGGCCTTCAAGGTCTAAGAAATTAGCATAGAAACCTCCTAGGTTTAGCTTTCAACTACGAATACCAAGAGAACAAAGCAAAATGGGTGATAAAAGTAAATTGGAAAGTTGTTTAAAATTACATGCCCTATTTGAATCATAAAAGGTTTTTTTTTTATTTGACTGTCCCTTTAAGTAAATTTGCTGGCGATTAAGGTATGGCAGTTCACAATACCCTCGGAGGATATGGCAGTTCACAATCCCCTCGGCGGCTGAGGGGATTGTGAACTGCCATACCCTAAATTGCCAGCAAATTCATGCATCTGAATTATAAAAGTTCAATTTTAACTTCAGTGTCCCTTTAAATCGTAAAGGGACAGTCAACACAAAAATTGCTATTGTTATAGATAACTCCTTCACTACCCATTCCTCAGCTTTGCACAACCAACATTGTTGTATTAATATACTTTATAACCTTTAAACCTCTAATTTTTTTGTCTGTTTCTAAGCCACTAAATATAGACTCTTATCACATGCTTTTTATTAGCTTTCACAACAGGGGAGTGCTATTTCATGTGAGCCATATAGATAACATTGTGCTCACGCCTGTGTGTTGTGCACAACAGCACTAACTGTCTTAAATGCAAGTCAATAGATAATAAAAAGTCATATGATCAGGGGGCTGTCAGAAGAGGTTTAAATACAAATTAATCACAGAGGTAAAGAGTGTATTAACCCTTTCATGACATAGGCAATTGTTCAAGTTCTGAACGTAAACGAAACCTTGAATTTCAGCTATATGTCTTTTCAACCATAATTTACCCCTTTCACATTAAGTGCACCCACACTAATTATATATTGTTTTTTAGAGGACAGATAGGGCTTTCTTTTGGCATAAAAGATTTATTTCTCAACTATAATTTTATATAAAAAAAATCAAAGTAAGTGTGAGAAATTAAGAAATTTGAAGCTTTCCAAATGATTTTATTGTGAATATCATCATCCTGATATATGTTACTGCAATAAAACACCCATACTTGTGTTAAGCGATGTCCCATGAGTATAACGATACCCCCCATGTACAGGTTTTCTGAGTTTTCTGGAATTTACAAGGCCCAACATACGGCCTACCCATTTACATAGAAATCTGGCACATTCATTTTCTGGGCTTAAGTTGCCTTTCATACATTATAGCAGCCCAGGAATGAAAATGACCCCATCATGGCATACCATTTACAAAAGTAGACACCCTAGGGTATTCCAAAAGGGCCATGTCACGTCTTTTTGTGAAGCCCCTTAGTCACAACACCTGGCCAAATGTAGTGGTCATTTTTGTTGTATGCGTTTTTTACACAAACACTGCACTTTGGCTGTTTCTGTCATCAAGCTTTTATGTTTTACTGCTATAAAACACACATATTTGTGTTTGTCAATGTCCTACGAGTACAACAGTACCCCCCATGTACAGGTTTCACGGGGTTTACAGGAGTTACTGGGCCAAATATGGGGTCTGCCCATTTCAGTCTTTATGCATGGAAATTTGGCACCTTAATTTTCTGTGCCTATGTCCTCTTTGAGACATTATAGCAGCCCAGGAATGAAAATTACCCCATCATGGCATACCATTTTCAAAAGAAGACACCCTAGGGTATTCCAAAAGGCCCATGTCACATATTTTTGTGAAGCCCCTTAGTCACAACACCTGGCCAAATGTAATGGTGATTTTTTTTGCATGCGTTTTTTGCACAAACACTGCACTTTGGCTGTCTCTGTCATCAACCTTTTATGTTTTGCTGCTATAAAACACACATATTAGTGTTTGTCAAGGTCCTACGAGTAAAACAGTACCCCCCATGTACAGGTTTTATGGGGTTTACAGTAGTTACAGGGCCAAATATGGGGTCTGCCCATTTCAGTTTTTATGCATGGAAATTTGGCACCTTAATTTTCTGTGCCTATGTCCTCTTTAAGACGTTATAGCAGCCCAGGAATGAAAATTACCCCATCATGGCATACCATTTTCAAAAGAAGACACCCTAGGGTATTTCAAAAGGCCCATGTCACATATTTTTGTGAAGCCCCTTAGTCACAACACCTGGCCAAATGTAATGGTGATTTTTTTTGCATGCGTTTTTTGCACAAACACTGCACTTTGGCTGTCTCTGTCATCAACCTTTTATGTTTTGCTGCTATAAAACACACATATTAGTGTTTGTCAAGGTCCTACGAGTAAAACAGTACCCCCCATGTACAGGTTTTATGGGGTTTACAGAAGTTACAGGGCCAAATATGGGGTCTGCCCATTTCAGTTTTTATGCATGGAAATTTGGCACCTTAATTTTCTGTGCCTATGTCCTCTTTAAGACGTTATAGCAGCCCAGGAATGAAAATTACCCCATCATGGCATACCATTTTCAAAAGAAGACACCCTAGGGTATTTCAAAAGGCCCATGTCACATATTTTTGTGAAGCCCCTTAGTCACAACACCTGGCCAAATGTAATGGTGATTTTTTTTGCATGCGTTTTTTGCACAAACACTGCACTTTGGCTGTCTCTGTCATCAACCTTTTATGTTTTGCAGCTATAAAACACACATATTAGTGTTTGTCAAGGTCCTACGAGTAAAACAGTACCCCCCATGTACAGGTTTTATGGGGTTTACAGAAGTTACAGGGCCAAATATGGGGTCTGCCCATTTCAGTTTTTATGCATGGAAATTTGGCACCTTAATTTTCTGTGCCTATGTCCTCTTTAAGACGTTATAGCAGCCCAGGAATGAAAATTACCCCATCATGGCATACCATTTTCAAAAGAAGACACCCTAGGGTATTTCAAAAGGCCCATGTCACATATTTTTGTGAAGCCCCTTAGTCACAACACCTGGCCAAATGTAATGGTGATTTTTTTTGCATGCGTTTTTTGCACAAACACTGCACTTTGGCTGTCTCTGTCATCAACCTTTTATGTTTTGCAGCTATAAAACACACATATTAGTGTTTGTCAAGGTCCTACGAGTAAAACAGTACCCCCCATGTACAGGTTTTATGGGGTTTACAGAAGTTACAGGGCCAAATATGGGGTCTGCCCATTTCAGTTTTTATGCATGGAAATTTGGCACCTTAATTTTCTGTGCCTATGTCCTCTTTAAGACGTTATAGCAGCCCAGGAATGAAAATTACCCCATCATGGCATACCATTTTCAAAAGAAGACACCCTAGGGTATTTCAAAAGGCCCATGTCACATATTTTTGTGAAGCCCCTTAGTCACAACACCTGGCCAAATGTAATGGTGATTTTTTTTGCATGCGTTTTTTGCACAAACACTGCACTTTGGCTGTCTCTGTCATCAACCTTTTATGTTTTGCTGCTATAAAACACACATATTAGTGTTTGTCAAGGTCCTACGAGTAAAACAGTACCCCCCATGTACAGGTTTTATGGGGTTTACAGAAGTTACAGGGCCAAATATGGGGTCTGCCCATTTCAGTTTTTATGCATGGAAATTTGGCACCTTAATTTTCTGTGCCTATGTCCTCTTTGAGACATTATAGCAGCCCAGGAATGAAAATTACCCCATCATGGCATACCATTTTCAAAAGAAGACACCCTAGGGTATTTCAAAAGGCCCATGTCACATATTTTTGTGAAGCCCCTTAGTCACAACACCTGGCCAAATGTAGTGCTCCTTTTTTTTTGTATGCGTTTTTTGCACAAACACTGCCCTTTGGCTGTTTCTGTCATCAACCTTTTATGTTTTGCTGATATAAAACACACATATTTGTGTTTGTCAATGTCCTAAGAGTAAAACAGTACCCCCCATGTACAGGTTTTATGGGGTTTACAGATGTTACAGGGCCAAATATGGGATCTGCCCATTTACATAGAAAATTGGCACATTCATTTTATGGGCCTTTGTCCTCTTTGAGACATTATAGCAGCCCAGGAATGAAAATTACCCCATCGTGGCATACCATTTATAAAAGTAGACAACCCAGGGTATTGAAAAAGGACTATGTTTAGTCTTTGTTTGTAGCCACTTAGTCACAACATCTGGCCAAAGGTAATGTTCATATTTCAGTTTTAGTTTATCACAAAAACACTGCCTTTTTGCTGTTTATATCATCCTTTTATGTTTTACTGCTATAATACACCCATCTTTGTGTTCAGTGATGTCCCATGAGTACAACAATACCCCCTATGTACAGGTTTTATGTGGTTTTAGGAAGTTACAGTGCCCAATATAGGGTCTGCCAATTTGCATGGAAATTGGGCATATTGATTTTATGGACCTTTGTTGCCTTTGAGACAGTATGGCAGCGCAGGAATGAAAATTACCCCACCATGGCATACCATTTGCAAAAGTAGACAACCCAGGGTATTAAAAAAGGACTATGTTTAGTCTTTTTTTGTAGCCACTTAGTCACAAAACCTGGTCAAATTTAGTGGTCATATTTTTTTATTTGCTTTTTTCACACAGACTTTGCATGTTTTCTATTTAGATCAACATCATTATATTTTTTACTGCTATAATACACCCATATCTGTGTTCAGTGATCTCCCATGAGTGCAACAATACCCCCTATGCACAGGTTTTATGTGGTTTTAGGAAGTTACAGGGCCCAATATAGGGTCTGCATAGAAATTTGGCACATTGATTTTCTGGCCCTATGTTGCCTTTGAGACAGTATGGCAGCCCAGGAATGAAAATTACCCCCCTCATGACATACCATTTGCAAAAGTAGATAACTCAGGATATTCTAAAAGGAGTATTTTAGTTGTTTTGTATAACTTATAATGGCCTTAGAGTGGATGGGCTTAACATATAAAGGGACAGGACAAGGTCAGGGGATTTATGAAGTTAGGAATACAGAATAATAAAATAAAATAAATTAGGAACACATACAGATTGCTTTCAAATTAAAAGTTTAACTCTGTGTGATATATTCGAAAGCAATCAGTGATACAGAGGCCAGGTTGAGAGGGGCAGTCAGGGCAATGGTAACTAGAATCCCTCCTCCCTCCTTTTTTATAGCAGACTCTGCATCTTTTCTGGGGTGTTAATTTGCAGGCAGTGGGGGGGATCCTAGTGGGAAAATGCCTGCCACAGAGTCGCTCAACATTTTCAGATTGAACAGTGGGAGGATTAGGGGTCTGGTTAAACAAAATATCAGATGTTACATTTAACACAAATTCCAAAAAAGTATAAGTTTTCCCTGTGCCTGTTTTTTTGTACAGCACATATGCATTATATACTGCGATCTGCATAATATAAAAGGCTACTTTTTTGTACCAAGTTCTAGTTTTTCTTTGAATTAGATATGGCTGCAGGCACCGGTCAGCTAAATCTACCCCCCCCATGTTTTTGTTGTACTCCACAATGCACTTTGGCTTTCGGATCTGTGCAGATCTTCCCTTCACAGACACTGGCACTGTAGCTTCATCGTGCATTGTGGAGAGCATGTACACATCTTTTTTATCAGTGTACCGAAGGGCCAGTAGCTCATTGTGGCGTAAAGCTGACGTTGTGCCCCTACTTTTTTTTCCATATGTCAGCTTCTGGGGGAAACCTTTGCGATTTTTTCTTGTTGTGCCACAGGCCACGGTTTCAAAATAAAACAAAAATTTTAATAGCTCTGTGCTGGTGTAAAAATTATCGAGCCACAAATGGTACCCTTTATTTAGCAGGGGTAGTAGGAGATCCCACACAATTTTCCCACTTGTGCCAACTGAATCTGGGCAGCCAGGTGGATCCAAGTGGCTATCCTTTCCCTGGTAGATGCGAAATGCCCAGGTATACCCAGTACTGCATTCACAGAGCTTATAAAATTTTACCCCATAGCGGGACCTCTTGGATGGTATATATTGCTTGAAAAGCAATCTCCCCTTAAATTTCATGAGGGACTCATCAATGCAAATGTCCTGCTCAGGTATGTAAACTTCTTTAAATTTTTGGGACAGGTGGCTTATCAGGGGCCTTAGTTTATATAACCTGTCATGCAGGGGGTCATTTTTGGGGGGGCACTTGGTATTATCATTAAAATGGAGAAACCGCAGCAATTGTTCATATCTGTCCCTCTTCATAACCCCTGGAAAAAGAGGGGTAGCCAGGATGGGGTTCTGGCTCCAGTATGAACGAATGCTGGGTTTCTTCACAATCCCCATTATTAATGTCAGGGCCCAAAACTTTTTAATCTCTGGTATGTCAGTGGGATGCCAGGTATTTTTTCTGACATACAGAGATTGGGGATTTTTGGACAGATACTGGCTGGCATATAAATTTGTTTGAGCAACTATATGCTCAAACATAGCATCTGTCAGAATCAGTGACATATAGTTTATTGGCTCACATACTGGAACATCACTTGTTATGCCAGGAGTCTCAGTAAATTCTGGCATTTCTGGGGCAGTGAAATTTGGGGGTATCCAATTTTGGTCATTTGTGCGACGCCTCCTTTTAGGTGGCGGGCAGGGAGCACCAGCATCAGATGTATCACTCAGGGGCTCTATATCTGATGCCGTAAGGGTTGCGCTGTCAGACAGAGCAGAGAGGGTTTCACTCCCTGAATCTGCGGCAAGAATGGCATAAGCCTCTTCTGCTGAATAGCGTGCCATAAGGGATTTTTTTCAGTACAAAGTACCACTTCACCACCACCAATTACCACTTCACCTTCCCCAAAATCCCACTAAACCACCCCAATTACCACCTCCCAATTACCACCCACCTATTCCCACCCACCCTATTCCCTTTTTTTTTTTTTTATAAACTAAAAAAAAAAAGGAACTGGGAAGGGTAGTGATTGGGAACAGCAGGGAAGGGGTTAATAATAACTAAAGATCCCCACAAATAAACTTTTGGGCACTGATCAAAGCCCTGACAGGCTGATCACTGTGATATTAGGCTGATCACAGTAGCAGCTCAGTGATCAGCAGCAAAAACAATATATATATATATTTGTAACCCCCACAAATAAACCCCCAACGCTTTTGATCAACACTGATCAAAGCCCTAACAGGCTAAGCAAGTTATATTAGGCTGATCACAGTAGCAGCTCTGTGATCAGCAGCAAAAAAAATATATATATTGTTTGTAACTATATTTTTTCTCCCTCTCTAGCTTTCTGCAGCACACACCAACACTAAACTGTCTTCCTCTCTCTCTCAGATCGCACTGAGAGCAGAGAGGAAGCGGATACACTTGTAACAGCCAATGATTCCACTCATTGGCTGCTACAGTGTTACAGGGGACAATCGATACACCCCCTCCATGCTGATTGGATCCTGGGGGAGTGCCAGAGGTGCTAGGCACATCCCCCAACCGGATCCACAACAAACAAAATAACGGAGGGGGCACAGGAGCTGAAAACCGTTATGCCGTTCTATTCCGTCATAACGGCTCTAAAGCCCAGTGTAATTATGACGGAATGGAACGGCATAACGGCGTTAAAAGGTTAATATAACTATGTTTTCTGTGCAGAACTGGAGAATGGGTAATAAAGGGATTATCTATTTTTTTAAACAATAAAACATTTATAACAGAAAGCAGGGCCTTCAGTTCTCTCTCACTTAAAGGGACATTAAACACTGAGATGGTAACATAAAATGAAAACTTGTATATATATATATATATATATATATATATATATATATATATATATATAAACATACATAAAATCTCTGGAATATACTTTCATTATTTATTTTGTTTCCTTTTACTGTAATTCCATTCTGAAATTCTGAGCTTTTCAGTTCCTGTTAGAAATGGGTAGTGCAGAACACTGTAATATTCCACACAGCCATTGGCTGCACACTCTAATTACCTATTTAAAACTGTCTCTAATTGGCCACAGCAGATAAAGTAACCTAAGTTACAACATGGCAGCTCTCAATGTTTTATGGACCCTAAAGCTTTAAAATTATTTTGTCAATATTTAAACTAATAAAACTTAAAAATAAAATAAAATAAATCTACATGTCATTCTCATATTAATTGTTCCTTTCTATCTATTATTTTTGTCTGTTTAATGTCCCTTTAAAGACAGAAGCTTTAAGTAGGGACCTCAAACATTGTAACATTGTGAATGCATGAATGCTATATAAAGTCTATGTTATGATATTTTTGTATTATTAGTATGCCAGGGCTAAGTTATTTGCAATAAACTATTATCTCTATAGATGACAGCCTCATGCTTGATACAATTTTAGGGATACTAGGGTTAATACCAGGGATAGGCACAGACAAAGGCTGTGGCGGACATTTTCCAAAGTACAGACCTTAGTGAAGGACAACAAGGTACATTTGAAATTAAAAACATTATTTTATAGTTCTTAGTGTTATTATACTGATGCAGATACCACTGACCCTATAACCAGCCCTCCTCTGGCTATACCCATGTGCCAGTGTCACTACTGTGTCATTATATAGTGCTGGGTGTTATTATACTGATGCAGATACCACTGATTCTATAACCAGCCCTCCTCTGGCTATACCCATGAGCCAGTGTCACTACTGTGTCATTATATAGCGCTGGGTGTTATTATACTGATGCAGATACCACTGATCCTATAACCAGCCCTCCTCTGGCTATACCCATGAGCCAGTGTCACTACTGTGTCATTATATAGCGCTGGGTGTTATTATACTGATGCAGATACCACTGACCCTATAACCAGCCCTCCTCTGGCTATACCCATGAGCCAGTGTCACTACTGTGTCATTATATAGTGCTGGGTGTTATTATACTGATGCAGATACCACTGATCCTATGACCAGCCCTCCTCTGGCTATACCCATGTGCCAGTGTCACTACTGTGTCATTATATAGCGCTGGGTGTTATTATACTGATGCAGATACCACTGATTCTATAACCAGCCCTCCTCTGGCTATACCCATGAGCCAGTGTCACTACTGTGTCATTATATAGTGCTGGGTGTTATTATACTGATGCAGATACCACTGATCCTATGACCAGCCCTCCTCTGGCTATACTCATGTGCCAGTGTCACTACTGTGTCATTATATAGTGCTGGGTGTTATTACACTGATGCAGATACCACTGATCCTATAACCAGCCCTCCTCTGGCTATACCCATGTGCCAGTGTCACTACTGTGTCATTATATAGTGCTGGGTGTTATTATACTGATGCAGATACCACTGATCCTATAGCCAGCCCTCCTCTGGCTATACCCATGAGCCAGTGTCACTACTGTGTCATTATATAGTGCTGGGTGTTATTATACTGATGCAGATACCACTGATCCTATGACCAGCCCTCCTCTGGCTATACTCATGTGCCAGTGTCACTACTGTGTCATTATATAGTGCTGGGTGTTATTACACTGATGCAGATACCACTGATCCTATAACCAGCCCTCCTCTGGCTATACCCATGTGCCAGTGTCACTACTGTGTCATTATATAGTGCTGGGTGTTATTATACTGATGCAGATACCACTGATCCTATAGCCAGCCCTCCTCTGGCTATACCCATGTACCAGTGTCACTACTGTGTCATTATATAGTGCTGGGTGTTATTATACTGATGCAGATACCACTGATCCTATAACCAGCCCTCCTCTGGCTATACCCATGTGCCAGTGTCACTACTGTGTCATTATATAGTGCTTGGTGTTATTATACTGATGCAGATACCACTGATCCTATAACCAGCCCTCCTCTGGCTATAGCCATGTGACAGTGTCACTACTGTGTCATTATATAGTGCTGGCTGTTATTATACTGATGCAGATACCACTGATCCTATAACCAGCCCTCCTCTGGCTATACCCATGTACCAGTGTCACTACTGTGTCATTATATAGTGCTGGGTGTCATTATACTGATGCAGATACCACTGATTCTATAACCAGCCCTCCTCTGGCTATACCCATGAGCCAGTGTCACTACTGTGTCATTATATAGTGCTGGGTGTTATTATACTGATGCAGATACCACTGATCCTATAACCAGCCCTCCTCTGGCTATACCCATGTGCCAGTGTCACTACTGTGTCTTTGTATAGTGCTGGCTGTTATTATACTGATGCAGATACCACTGATTCTATAACCAGCCCTCCTCTGGCTATACCCATGTGCCAGTGTCACTACTGTGTCATTATATAGTGATTGGTGTTATTACACTGATGCAGATACCACTGATCCTATAACCAGCCCTCCTCTGGCTATACCCATGTGCCAGTGTCACTACTGTGTCATTATATAGTGCTGGGTGTTATTATACTGATGCAGATACCACTGATCCTATAACCAGCCCTCCTCTGGCTATACCCATGTGCCAGTGTCACTACTGTGTCTTTGTATAGTGCTGGCTGTTATTATACTGATGCAGATACCACTGATTCTATAACCAGCCCTCCTCTGGCTATACCCATGTGCCAGTGTCACTACTGTGTTTGTATAGTACTTGGTGTTATTATACTGATGCAGATACCACTAGTTCTATAACCAGCCCTCCTCTGGCTATACCCATGTGCCAGTGTCACTACTGTGTCATTAAATAGAGCTGGGTGTTATTATGCTGATGCAGATACCACTGACCCTATAACCAGCCCTTGTCTTGCTATACGCATGTGCCAGTGTCACCTCACTACTGTGTCTTTGTATAGATCTGGGTGTTATTATACAGATGCAGATACACATCCAGTATTTCCCTCAGGCTTTGTTTATTCCATGACTTATCACCCAATATCGCTAGCAGTCTTTTGACAAGCCACTAACTTTATTCACACTACATAGTTTTTTTTTAAACAGAAAGAAAAGATATACTAAGGTTGTGGCAGGCACTGAAAGGGCTAGTCACGGACACCGGTGTCCGTGTACGGACACCTTGCCTATCCGTGGTTAATACAACTAGGCTTAGCCGGAGGATAGAAGTCAAATGAAGGACAGTTTGCCAGGCTTTTGTCCTCAGAGTTTTTTCATATATACCATAAACAAAGTGTATTGGGATTTTGTCTGCTTAGTATGTTAGTATATTCTTTAGTCTATGTTCTGCCTAGACACCTGTTTGTGATCTCTATATGGGAGGTGAGACGGCACTGGAAATGGATAAGTGAACTTTTCAAGACCTATCTTCATATTTTATTACTCACTAAGGTATCTTATTTAGTTGTAATTCAAACCGTATTTATAATTCACAACACAACATTTTTAGGTTTATAGTAAAAGTTGTGTATTTAAAAATATTGCTGGTTCCATGCATGATTTTTTCCTAATAGATGATAATTTATAGTTTGAGGATCATTAGGATATGCAAAGTAGAGTAAAGTATTTAAGTCTTTCCTTGTATTTTATAAATATATCGCTGGATAATTCTCTGACACTATTTTTAGGTCAATATTTAAGTCCGATATATTTGATCTGCATCATTGTTGCACTATGTCATAGTGACTTTCAAGATTTAAAGCATTTTAATGGGGCTCGATCCATACTACTCTTTTTCTTTATGGATGTATGTTATATATCCCTTTTACTTTAGTCTGAGTAGGATATAGATTATTTATCCCTAGAGATATTATTGTGGGAATTTATTACAAGTTGCTTCTATGTTTATGTAGAGAGCAGGCGCTAGTATTTTATTCTCTTTTATTAGCTTTACTCTCAATCAATAAGTGGAAGTGTATTTATCTATATTGTCAATGTATAGTAGCTTTGCTAAGGGTAAGACACTTAGTGCTAGATTGCAAGTGGAGGCTAATTTATTGCTTGCCCATAAATGGGCATATTTGTCCGTTAATAGGCATGCAATTATAGCTCAGAAAATTAACCAGAGATCAGATCTCTGATCAATTTTCTAAATGTCCCCCAATTTCCCCCAAAATACAGTGTAGTGTAGTTTTTATTAAATAAAGTGTAGCATTTTCATTTATTATTGAAATAACTGCAAAAAGCAGTTATGAGGGGTTAAAATTGGCGGGTCTGGGGTGTTAGAAAAAAAAAGCACTGAAAGGTGCCTTTACATTGCAGTTTATGAGGACTGTGTGTGCTCTATAAATATATATGTATATGATTATATACATACATATGTGTGTTACTATGTGTATAGTTCAATATACAAAGGAAAGTCATAGATTGACCAATATTGTCAAACATCCAATAATGCAAACATGCAACTTTGTGTCAACAAACTACCTCTTGTGATAATATAAGAGGTACCTGTGACCCTTTTTGTTAAATCAGAAGCCATCCATACACTGTATTTCAGACACTAAGGTGCAGAGAACCTCCTTTCATCGGACGGTCGAGCTCCAATCGATCCTGCTTTTCCATCTCTCACCTATTTTGCATCCGGCTTCCAACGTGTGCTCCAGGGCGCTCACTATGACCTTATCACAGGGGCGGAATTGGAACCAAAAGGAAACAGCCCACTGATAAAGGGAGTACAATCCAGCTGGATATGGTAAAGTGAATTCAAATGAGATGGATGACTCCGTAAAATGTAACTTTTATTGTCCAGTATTAAAAAAGCATACGGGAAATTCCTCAGATAGAACACATGAGGAGCACAGCATACAGGCTTACGCGTTTCGGCTAAACAGCCATATCCCGTAAAAGTTTTATTTTACAGAGTCATCCATCTCATTTGAATTCACTTTAATATGTGTATATACACAAATTAACACAAATATATATGTATATATTCATATACATATATATTTAGATTTACTGCTCATCGATGCACGACTTACTCTCTTCACTGTGCAAGGTTCTCATGCTGTGTCAGTCGGAGTCTATGGATTCTCACTCACATGAGTGCAAAGCTTCCGTGCAATGCGAACGCGACCTTGTGCTTGTGTGCTGGCCCTTAATGTATTTTATATGCCACTGTGCTCTGTTGTTTCCCTATAACATTTAAATATATTTTTATCAAATGTTATGCTATGTTAACAACTAACTGCTCCCCTTATATGTATCAAATGTAAAAAGGTCTGTACAAGTGAAGGGATCTCCTTTATATGTCATCTATCCTGCTAGGTATTCTGTTAACATGTTTTAAGTTTTACGTCAAGTGCCATTACTAAGGTTTATTATATGCTTTGTACAGCTGTCTACTTTTTATTTCCCTTGTCAATCCCTCTTGTCTCATTAATATACAATTGGTGGTCCAAGAGAGACAACTATGTATCCCTTGAGGAATTCCCTGTTTTGCAAACAAAACAAGTTCATGGGTAAGATAGTTAAAATGATGGTAAATTTCATACTTTAAGAATGTTGCAATGAAATATATATTAGTGTACAAGCAAAAATGCATGATTAGTTATTAAAGTGTCTATAGATATGTATTTTTTTTCATAATAAAAGGTTTATAATCCTACTTGGTATCTTCTGTTGCTGTAGCGGATCATGTCTGCCGCACATCGATAAATGCCAACAGCTTGCGCTCTCTGCATTTAACATAGCACAAGCATTTCTGGTGAAATGCTTGTGCAATTCCGCCCCCTGCACATTCGCGGCCAATCGGCCGCTAGCAGGGGGTGTCAATCATCCCGATCGTATCAGGATGATTGCTGTCTGCCACCTCAAAGGTGGCGTACGAGTTAAGGAGCAGCCGTCTTACGACCGGAACCAGATGCATTCACAGCACGATAAATCGGCCCCATAGCCTCTTTTAATACATGCTAGCATCTTATTTGCCTTAGAAGCCTCTGCCCTGCATTATTGACAAAATTAGGTCATTTATTTTTGTTCTCACGCATAAATTTTCTGCTTCCTTCTGATGTTGCTTTTCCAGCCCTTTGGGCTCTCTTGATTGGTGTAAGGTGATTCTCTTGTTTTCTATGTGTCCATAGTTAATTGCTTTGCATCTTACCTCATTAGAAGACTCTAGGCTAAACAGGATCAACTTTCCTACAAAAATGAGGATATTTTTATCGCTTGTAACAAAACAAAAAAGCCCAAAAGAGGAGAGAAATAAAAAAAAAAAAAAAAATGAGAACATTTCCCCTATATAAAGAGGACATCGGGTCACAGTGCAGACAGTGATAGCCCACAATTTTCTTTTGGGAATCAGGAAGAGCATACAGTTTAAAAAACGTTTTTAATTTACTTCTTTCATCAAATTAGCTTCACTCCCATGATGTTCTTTGTTGAAGAGATACCTAGGTAGGCATCTGGAGCACTACATGACAGGAAATAGTGCTGCTCTCTAGTCCTCATGCAAATGGATAACATTCTTGCAAAACTGCTGCTATATAGTGCTCCAGACACGTGCACGATTCCGAGCTAACATCCTTGCTTTTCAAAAAAAGATACAAAGGGAATGAAGAAAATTTTATAACAGAATCAATTATAAAATTGTTTTGACAATGATATTCTCTATCTGAATCTATCTGAACCAGAACATCTTTCATTAAAGTTAACTTAAACATTAAAATGCAATATGTACCCCCCCCCTTTAAAACTTAAATTAATAAAAGATCATTGCAATTTACATGAATTATTTAGTGTGTCCGTTTTTGCCATGAGTGCTCTTGAAAGAGGCTGGATTCCCAGAGAAATGCTTCTGACCCTGCAACTATTTTCTATGGTGATTGGTTAGCTCAGAAAACAAGCACCTAGATTACGAGTCTTGCGTTAGGGTTAAAAAGCAGCTATTAGTTATATTGTAGCTAGCTTAGGGTTTATTTTACAGGTAAGTATTTAGTTTCAAATAGGAATTATTTAGTTAATTATAGTAATTTTCTTTAGATTTATTTAAATTATATTTAAATTAGGGGGTGTTAGGGTTAGACTTAGGTTTAGGGGTTAATAACTTTATTATAGTGGCGGCAGATTAGGGGTTAATAAATAAAATGTAGGTGTCGGCGATGTTAGGGGCAGCAGATTAAAGGTTCATTAGTATAATGTAGGTGGCGGCGGTGTCCGGAGGGGCAGATTAGGGGTTAATAATATAATGCAGGTGTCGGCGATGACGGGGGCGGCAGATTAGGGGTTAATAAGTGTAAGATTAGCGGTGTTTAGACTCGGGGTTCATGTTAGGGTGTTAGGTGTAGACATAAATGTATTTTCCCCATAGGAATCAATGGGGCTGCGTTAGGAGCTGAACGCTGCTTTTTTGCAGGTGTTAAGTTTTTTTTCAGCCGGTTCTCCCCTATTTATTCCTATGGGGAAATCGTGCACAAGCACGTTTAGCCAGCTCACCGCTACCGTAAGCTGCGCTGTTATTACAGTGAGATGTGGAGCTAAATTTTGCTCTCCGC